>NC_039280.1:9721188-10021188 GCF_003368295.1 Carassius auratus
AAACGTTTAAACGCGCTAAAAGTAAAAGGTACAGTACCTTTATGAATTATAGTGGCTAGAATCGTGGGCCTTCTGATTTTGACAGTAAAGCTGTTCAATGTTTGGGAAAGAGACAAATCAGCTCAACTAACAAAGGAAAAAAAAAGGGAATTATAGGAATATTTAGGATTTAACTTTGTTCTCTTTATCTTTCTCTGTTTTATTTTGAGTTGTCAGCTAGAGAGAGAGGAAGAGAGGGGAGGGCAGGACCCATCCCTTCAGCAATACACACACACACACACACACATAGATACTCACACGCACACACAGAGTTAAATATATCCCTGCTGCTGAGAGCCTGAGACACAGATTCTCTGCAAAAATGACAGAGACTGGCTGCAACAGCAGAACCATATCTGCTTGGTACTTGGAAAAGAAGAACAAGAAGCAAGCAAAGTTTTTGAAGAAAGGACTGAATGTTGATGCTTCTTTGGATGAACAGTTTAAATGGTTCATGATCCAAAAAGACTCAGTCAAGTTGAAAGCCTTTCCGATCCTGGCAGCTCACTGGATTGTCAAGCAAGGTGGTATTTGTTGCAGTTCAGATGGGAGTCCAGTTTCACTTTTTGAAGCAATGAAGCCTCAGATTGAAGCATATGACAAGTTGAATAAAATAATGTCTATTACATGTTCAGAAAAAGATAACACAACCATTGATGATTCATTTGATCCAGATTGGACAAATATAATAGCCGAGGCTGAAAGAAAATATTTGCAAGAACCAGTAAACTCAGCAAAAATTGTAATGCCTCCTCCATACAACCCAATTTATCCAGCTTTGCCTGGACAATGTAAAGTTTCTAGTAAGTCAAATGGAGGGCCAGTTGACAAAATATTTATTGCATCTGCACAGGCTGCTCCAGTAATAACCAGATCCAAAACAGCCCAGTCAAACAGAGACATGTCGCGATATGCACCAGCACCTGCTTCTGATTGGGGTGATGAGACAAGAGAAGACGACATGATCACAGTTGACAAGGTCGGTCCTGAATTCTCTTCACCTGCTGTTAAAAAGGAAGAATTACAAATTGAAATGATGACTGAAGATAGACCATTCACACCAGGAGAACGTCAAGCCATTCTTACAGCTTTGCCTCCTTTGAAGAGACAAGATCCAAACACAGAGTTTTGGCGAGAATTAGATTCCTTGGTTGAAGCACATCAAATGTCACTAAAAGACATACACACTATTGTGAAAGCTAAAATCCCAAGAGATAGATGGGAACGCTTGCCAGCGTCAATAACGACAGCCCAATGGATAGACTTGTGGGTTAATGGCCAGGGACGACCCCTGGGCCTTTGGAGAGCCTTAGATGAGTTCCGAAAAGAAATCCAAAATATCCTGGGCAGCGGTAAGATTCCTTTCACATCAGTAACATTGATCAAGCAAAAAGATGATGAATCTCCAGATGAATATGCTCTGCGTAAATGGAATGCTTATGAAAGATGGTCTCGCTGTGCTAAGAAAGAACCAGACAGAGATGATGTACAGTTTACTGACACACTAGTGGATGGTTTTAGCACAAAATATCAACAAGCCTTATTACTTGGAGTCAATCCAGGAGAAACATTTGACCAAATTATGCAATGGGCTGGTCGTCTAGAGATGGCTATTAGATCAAACAAGGATGAAGGAAACAGGCCGAATCGAAAAGGAGTGGCATTCGTTCAATCCAACAGCGATGCAGAGAAGATGTTGAAGGTATGCCACAATTGTGGAAAACCTGGCCACATCATAAAAGACTGTTGGACTAAAGGTGGTGGAGCAGAAGGTAAAGGCCCATCATTTAAAAAGGTAAATGCCAAAAATAATGATAAAACATCTCAAGGAAAGACGTGGACTGAAGCACAAGTTCGTCAGCTCATTGAAGGAATTATGCGTCCACAATAGGAATCAGCGGCCCCCTGTAAGAGTAAGAAAAAAGACAATCGACTTTTTATCCCTGCTTTGATAGGGGGCCATTCATGTGACTGTCTAATTGATACGGGAGCCTCCCTCTCCATAACTGATTTGAACTTACCTACAACACATGAAACTATAGAAGTTGAAGGAGTTGGAGGAGATATCATGATATTTCACAAAAGTATACCCGTTCCTCTGCAGATACATGAAGATGAAGTCTTATGGACACCTTTCTGGGTGGGGCCGAATTCACAAGGAAGTCTTATAGGTATGGACATTCTACCATTGTTAAACATGATTATATTTACTGACAGTCGTCAAATAGCTACAGCAGCTGGAATAATACCACATGAAGATCGCACATGTAATATAAGTCTTGTTGGTGTAGCTAAACCAATCACCAGAGACTGGGTAAAAGAAGGTGTGTGGGGTCTTCTGTGTGGTTTATATCCAGATGTTTGGGCTAAACACAAATTGGATTGTGGAAAAGCCAACATTGACCCTGTTATTATTGAGGGACCAATACATGCCCCTCATAAACAATACCCCATTCGACCAGAAGCAAGACAAGCTGTGGTAGAAATTGTGGCAGATTTGGAAGCTGAAGGAATTGTCCGACGAGCTTCTTCTATTACCAATAGTCCTGTATGGCCAGTCAGGAAATCGGATAACTCATGGAGACTAACCATTGATTACACAAGACTAAACAGTGTAACACCAAAACTACATCCTATTGTGGCTAACCCTGCTACCATTTTGAATGATATTCCAGGGAATGCAAGAATCTTCACGGTCTTAGATGTGCTGTCAGCTTTTTGGTCTATACCTATTGATGAAAAATCTCAAGAAAAATTGGCCTTCACTGTCGGCGCAACCCAGTATGTATGGAACAGACTTCCACAAGGTCTTAATATTTCTCCTGTTGTATTTCACAGAGCCCTGGACCAGTTCTTAACTGAGCGAAAAGCTGAAATTGAGAGTTCAGGAAGTGTTTGCCTCCAATATGTTGATGACTTGTTGATTGCAAGCCCAGATGAGAATAGTCATATATATGCTCTAAATATTACTCTGCAAGCTCTAAGGAAAGGAGGATTCAAGGTTAACCCTGACAAAGCACAGCTGGCCAAAACTAAAGTTATTTATTTAGGCCAAGAAATATCTGCTGAGGGAAGGAGATTGACAACAGAGCGTGTAGATGCATTACAGCAACTTCCAAAACCCCTGACAGTTACAGGAATGCGAAAGGTGATGGGACTTTTCAACTACTGTCGCCAGTATATACCTGATTTTGCCAGCCTCACTAGTCCTCTTATTGATCTGTATAAAGGAGGGAAGCCTGGAGTGGAACAGTTAGAATGGACACCAGAAGCTGAGGAAGCATTTACCTCTATGAAGGAGAAACTGATTTCAGCCCCAGCCCTGGGACTTCCTGATGGTCGTTTGCCATTTCATTTGTGGACCAGGGTGGGAGATGAGACCTACTCAGCAGTGTTGTGTCAAAAACCAGGTGATCAATATAAACCAGTTGGATACTTTTCCACAAAGATTCCTGTTACCATGATAGGTCAACCACGATGTATACAAGCCCTTGATGGTGCCACATGGGCAGTGAATGCTGTGGAGAATCTGATAGGTGCACAAACCATCACATTGCACACCCCACACAGTATAGTAACGCTGTTGAACAACACAAACATCAAAACAATTACTGATTCGAGAAGAGCAAAATGGGAAGCAGCTTTGCTGAACAAGGACTTGAGAGTGGAAATCATTAGAGACACTTCCCTTAACCCCGCAACAATGATGCTGGAACCACATGAGGGAACACCACACGAGTGTGAAAAACAAGTAGAGGAAGAAAGCCATGGTCCAGTTAATCCAATCCCTCTTGAAAATCCAGATAAAGAGTTATGGGTCGATGGATCCAGTTATTACATTGATGGGAAACGACACACTGGATGGGCTGTAGTGGAGGCTGATGGAACTGTTGTGAAGAAAGGAGCACTTTCAGGGCAATTTTCAGCACAGGTAGCTGAGCTCATAGCGCTTACGGAAGCTCTTGAACTATCAGAAGGAGATCGAGTCAACATCTATACAGACAGTCGTTATGCTTTCGGCGTGGTACATGACTATCTCGCCTTATGGAAAAGACGTGGTCTCATCACTAGCAATGGGAGCGAAATACAACATGCTTCCATAATTCGTCGCTTGATTGCAGCATGTCACTTACCAAGAGAAGCATCCGTGATTAAGGTAAAATCACATCAATCTGACAAATCCAAAGAAAGTCAAGGAAACACGGCAGCAGATGTAGCCGCTAGAGAAGCAGCTTTACTTTCCCCTATTCCTGTCACCTTGGTTCAAGAAAACAGAAAGGATAATCCTGAGCTCCATCTTCTGTCATATCACACAGAGACAAAAGAAGAGAAAGAACAATGGGAAAAAGTAGGAGCAAAAGAAGATGATCAAGGTATCTGGAGAATTCCGACAGGACAAGTGGTAATGCCTATCGGAACAAGAAAAGAATTAATGCAGTTGTATCATGGTAAAGTGCATGCTGGAGCAAAAGCAATGAAAGCTCAAATCAGCGAGACCTGGTGGTGGCCACGAATGATGAGAGACATTGATGATTATTGTAGGAGATGTTTGATCTGTATAAAAGCAAATGTGGGAAAACCTGTAAAGGTAAGAATGTCACATGCACCCAGACCCACAGGGCCATGGACACATCTTCAAATCGATTTCACAGGACCATTGTCACCCAGTGGAGGGTACCAATACATTCTAGTTATCATAGATCGATTTACTAGATGGGTGGAAGCATTTCCAACAAAAACTTGCACTGCTGAAGCTGCAGCACGAGTAATGGTGGAAGAAGTTTTTCCTCGCTGGGGCCTTCCATATGAAATTGATTCTGACAATGGAACCCACTTCACTGGAAAACTGATGAAGGAAGCAATGAAATTGATGGGAATTAAACAAAAGTTCCATATTCCCTATAGACCACAAAGTTCGGGAATGGTCGAACGGATGAACAGATCATTAAAGACATCTCTTACCAAAGCCATTCTGCAGACTGGCCAAGGTTGGCATAAATTATTACCTGCTATTTTGTGGAACTTAAGAGCAACACCAAACAGAGTAACAGGACTAACCCCTTTTGAACTAATGACTGGAAGAGCAATGGTTCTACCTCCTGATGCTCCGCCACCTGCAGGAACAGGAGGAGATTCCACTTTATTCCAAGAAAAGTTAAGACGATATCTCACTATGCTGGACAGAGCTACCAAAGAAAACATCCAGAAGGTGCGAGAAGCTCAGCAGCAGTGGGATGAAAAACACACCACTACTGACATTCCACACATTCCCGAGTTAGGTAGTTTTGTTATGGTCAAACGAATTGCTAGGAAAGGTTTAGAGCCTAGGTGGGAAGGACCATATGAGATACTTTTGACAACAGATACAAGTGTGTGCCTTAAAGGGAAGGGTGTAGGAACAGATAGATGGTACCATTGGTCGCAAGTTAAGCCTTGTTTAGTGAATGAACAAAATGACAGCGATAGCTTATGGCCTGAAATTGAGCAATGTTCATCCATTACTTTTAAAGATTGGGTAACAAGAAGTGATGTTTAATGACCTCTCTGCTTCCTTTTCAGGAATCAGTTCCATTGACATTGATTAGAGATGGTTGCAAGTTATAGAGTAAAATATGATGTTGCACAACTACATTGCACACTTATGAACACAACCTCACAAACAATCAACACCTGCTTACTGATTTTCAACCCCAAGGGATAGGATTCTTTAACATCAACATTTATGTTAGTTTGTTATTTTGGCCAGGAACTGGAGGAGTTCAGGTACCGGACGAGTCCAGGCACTGGTGAAGATTTATTAATTTTTCCTTTCCTTTAGATAACTGGGGTTCATTTTAAATACATACACATAGACGTAATTACACACATAGTATGCGGGAACATATCATGGGTTGGGGTTATTTTGTTTGTTTTGTTCTATTCCTGATTCCTTATGTTTCTATTCTTCTGTCCTTTGTGTGTGTTTTGTTCTTTGGTTTGCTTTTTCTCTCCTTACTATCACTCCATTAGGTGGCAATGATGGTGTGAAACTGACGGCCGTAGTTTCAGAATGGGGGAGATGAAGACCAAAAATTTCTTATTTTAATATTATTTATATTTATTGTGAAGTTTTAGTGCATGAGTTGAAGTTTACTGCATGAGTTAAAGTCTGCATGAACATGTAGGATCATATGACCAGACACAGGGAGAGGAGCTAATTTTGACCATACCAGAAATGTGTATGTAACATGTTCCACTGATGCATAGGGTGGCTTCTTCTTTCCACCAATGTATGTATGTATAAATATACCAACTGATGTTAGCATGAAGTATACATTCTATTTTAAACAAACCAACATGTTTCTGTACCTTGTAAGGAACTTGGTCAGTGGTATATAAGCTATGGTCACTGTTAAAGCTTTAGAGAAACTGAGAAACTGAGAAACTGAGAAACTGAGAAACTAAGAAACGGAGAAACAGAGAAAGAACATACAGCTGGCAAAGACAACAAGTTTCTCTCCTATGTCAGACAACATGTTTCTCTCCTATGCCTGATACATATGTCAATAAAGATTTTTGACAAGGCAACTGGTATTCGGCCCTGTGATTGAATTATAAGGGGAAAAGACTGATTTTGGATCAACACACTTAAATAAAAAGAAGAGAAATAAAGAAAAAAGTGTGTTGATATTTAATTTCGGCAGAGCTGACGTTAAACAGCTGTTTAGAAAACCATCGTCCATATGTTAGCCGTATTCCGCCTACAGCGATTCGCAGAGGTACAGCAGCAGCACGTTTCACTCTGTGAAGGAGATACATCATTTACACAGTCACCCTGAAGATAAAGTCGGTTTCTCAACCACATTATGTGGTTTGTTTCATTTAAAGCCATTTAAGAGAAGGAAATGGGTACTGTTGTTATGAGAAATAGACTGTGCCTTTGGGTCATATAATGATGATAATTTAAAGATACAATATATCTCCAAAACCTTCTGGAGAGAAATACATTTGTGAAACATTTTATGTTATGTATTCTTTATTTTTTTCTTTTTATCTTGCTGGACCATTTGTCTTATTATTTCACACTACTACTCTTGAAATGTATAAGATATTGCACAATGTATAAAAATATTAAATATACAATTCTAAAATCTGGAAATTATATTTCCATAATGTAACACCATTAACATTCAGGCAAATATTTTGCTGGAAAATATAATTTTGACCCTAGTTTGTAATCTGACAGTGTAGTTTTGTGTTTTTGTTGTCTCTTAGGTCTCTTGTTGCGAATCTTGCAGCCGCTAACTGCTACAAGAAGGAGAAGCACCTCGATCTGGAGGAGAACTGGAAACTTGTTGAGAAAGCCCAAGTTTACTACATCGCTGTAAGTAGAAATGCCTCTCTTGGCACTTTTGCCTTTTTTTGCAGTTTGTCGCCACATGATGCGCAGTGCTAAAATTGAGTTTTTGAAGTTGCTGGCAGTTTGCTTATTCTTCTCTGAGCCAAACTCAGGAAAATCAGATTGCAGAGGGTGCAGCTTTTTTCCTCTTGATGAAAGATGAGTGATTTTGTTTGGATGTGTTTTTGTTTGCAATTGTGATCTAATAGTAGAAACACTGTCATCTAGAGTATGTAACTTCGTTTCCAATCCCTACACTGCCACGATGCATGAAATCCCGAAGGCCTGTGACTGGTACTACAAGGTACGTGTCGCTGCACTTTGACCTGTGAGATTCGAGAGCTTTGATCGACAGGTCACGAAGGGATTGGGATGATTCACTCTGAAGGTCACCAACCGACCCTACTCTTTCATTAACATTAAGCCCTTAAAACAATGTTTGTCTAAGCTCTCATCCACTCTGCTAGTCAGCTGTGCTGGTTATTTCTGAGTACACACCATGAGAAGAGATAGATGCAAAAAGCCACTGCTCGTAATTACTGGTAATCAAGGTTGGTGTGAAACGAGCGACCCCATTACACTCCGACCTTATTGTTAATGAGCCATTACAAATGTGATTGGGATGGCTCTCCACGTGGGTCTGTACCTGCCGTAAGCTCCATTCATCGAGGGAAAGTCTGGCATCCGCACCGGCTCGGACATCATTTGTTGAATACCTGTATTGTAGGACTGTGATTAACCTCGAAGCACGAGTCAGTCTTTGAAGCTCAATTTGGCAGCCATTGTAACGTGACACTCTAATCAAATCATTTTTGTCCCTGATTAAACGTTTTTCATCACGCTGCCGTTTGGTGAATGGGAAGCTCGAGGCTATGCATGAATATTGAGGAGCCCTTGCGTGTTGACGGCCTTTGTGTTTTCAAACTTGGCTGAATAAGCCGACGTTCATGGGAAAGTGTCCTGATGACTCTGCCTCTTCATCGGCTTGTTGTCGCCGTCTCTTCTTTTCAGCAAGCTTGTTGCATAAGCGTGCAGTTGCACAAGGCTCTTCGCCGAACATCGAGATCCACATCAAGCTGTGTCCTTGGATGAATGGCTGTCCTCGATGGCGGTGAGAGAAAGCAAGCAAGCAAGCACATTCAAGAGTTTATTGAAAGTCTTGTCCCCATTTTGTCAGCCCAGGCTTTTCAGTAGTGCTTGTTTGACAGCGATCCTGAGGGATAGGTGATGGTTTCTGTTGTGTATACCCTGCTCGTTTTATCCGAGGCTCAAATTTCAGCTGAGATTGGGGAGCTGAGCATCCCAGCGGGCTGCCTTGTTTTTCTTCCACAGGTCCAAACCGAGCTGTGAACGCAGCTTCTCCAGGTGCACTGCAGGTCTCCGCTCCACAGACATGTTTAATGCATTTGGCCGAGCTGCACAGCCACTCCAGCCCCACATTTTTCTTGTTCTCGCTCTCTCACTTTCTGGCCAGAGGCGGGCCGGGGATGGTCCTGGAGTGTGAGAATTGATTATCCAGCCAGAGAAAGTTCATTACTGGAGTAGATCTTCTCCCACCTTAATGGTGGAGCGAACGTTTCTGAATTCTGCCCCTGGTCTAAGAGCGGTGAGGAAGTAGAGATGGACACCGTCCTTAAGGGAGCCAACTCAACTGCGACAGGAGCCCTGGCGGTTAAAGTCTCTATGGACTTCCTTTTTGTTCTACACGCACTTGTTTCTGAAGGGACTCCGGTGCTTGTTTTGGCTGGGCATCAGATCTTGATTGTTTGAACTGAGAAACCGAAAAACAAGCCAGTTGATCAAATAAACTGAGCACACTTGTTCGTAGTCCTGCTGGTTATCTAAGAGGCTCTGTATTCGACTGACGCAGGATTATGTAAGCGATTTCCTCTTCCATATAACCATCACAGGCTGTGGCACCAGCCAGTCTGTCCTTGTTATGCATTAAGCCACATCTGTCTCTTTCTCTCTCTCTGTCCGTCTCGCTTTTTCTCTGCTGACCTTAAGGTTTTTTTTTTGTTGTTTTTTTTTTTTTTTGCGTATCTCTTTCTTTACTTGCACAAGGAATCATATGTCTTAATAAAAACATAGATTTACTGATTAATTTTGATCGTTATTTAAACAGTTAGATATTGGGTCATAAAATCCTAAGATTGATCTTTTACTCTATGTACAGCATGACCAGTCAACTTTGATTGATAAACAAAAGACTCTTATGAGTCTCATAAATGATTCTTTAGTGAATCAAAATCATGCTAGGTCCATTTGAGTAATCTCATTGAGTTGAATCTTTCAGTAATAGAATCTGTCTGGTGCTCTGTTATCTTTCTACCATCTATCTATCATTGGATCATCTATCGATTATCTCTATCATGTTTATGTAGCTCTAATTGAATCAAATGGAGAATTGGTGAAGCAGAATGGAAACAGGAAATATATATTGATAACCGGCGCTGTAATTTATCCACATTTTGTGTCTTGTGCATATAAGCGATGAATTAAACCCCAATTCATTTAAAATGCAAATATGTTGGCTGGGTTTGTAGAGAGTTAGGCCGGATTTATCATTGGTGGCTGTGCAAATATGTAATTGCCATGTAATTGGCAAGAGTGTGAGCCCATCTGTGAGATCACAATACAGTGGTGGTCAATCCTCAGCTCATCCCCTTAGAGAGCTCTTACACTACACTGCTTCAGATCTGGTCTGATTCTCTCATAGCTCCCTTGACATTATGGGATAGCACATTGTGACAGCACCCCGGTCCACTGCCAGAATTCTTATCTGCTGTTTACGGAGTCATGGTCTTAGAATCGTACCGTATCATGGCATCAATCAGGACTACTCCATTTTCCACCTAAGCACCTCTCGGTAACCAGCTAGATTTACTCGTTTAATGGTAAACAAGGACATATTGTGAATCGCGAGTGCAAAGGTCTGCTCGATAGTCCTCGGCGGTGCATTTTGCTGAGATTGTTTTTTAAAGAGGGCTGAGTGGAGACCATCCAGTGCCATTTCCACTTAATGGACTGTGGCATGCTTCAGTGCAGTGATAAGGGAGGCCTCCTTGAGCGGTAATCTCCATTGACCTTGTGTTCAGAGTGGAAGACATCCCTGTGTGAACATGAATCCATGCAACACGCTCACTTTAACCTCAGGGATTGATTTTAATTTACCCTGATGGTGTTCTATTGAGAGGATAGATATGCATTTCCTGAAAGAAATGCCAGTGCTTGCAAGGCATAAGAATAATAGTGGCACAGATTTAGGTCGAATGAAGTCGTTCAACTTCTGCATAACTGAAATGCTGGATTACTGGCGGGTTCTTGTTTTATTGACATTCAGGGCACAACATTTTATTAGTCAGTTGCGACTTAATCAACATCACCGCAAAGTAAAGGTTATTAAAATTAATTCTGAATATCTGCAAGGAGAGCACACCTAATCACATTATTCAGAATACAAATATGTGTATAACACTATATATATATATATATATATATATATATATATATATATATATATATATATATATATATATATATATATATATAATATTATTATTATTATTATTATATTAGTATACATTATGTAGTATGTTTAAACGTACAAATTATATCATTTTAAAAAAAATTTAATTGAAAATTGTATGTATTTATATACTTTACATTGATATGTTAGTATATATTTCATAGAAACTATAAATATAAAAATTATATTACTATTGGTTTTTATAAAAAAAAATCATGATTTATTAATATATTGGTATATTTTATAACTATTTTCTAATTGTACTAAATATTACATTTGTCATCCTTTTGATTAAAATAAAAAACAATTACAAGTAAGTTTAAAGAAAAAATAAAACAAATATAAAATAATGTTGATTTAAAACTCGCTAACAGGTTGAAATTTGGAATCATCTAAAAAAAATGCTGTTTGAATTCACGCTGTTGTTTCATTTTCAGACCACATTAATTGCAAAAGTTTAACATTTTACACTAACAAAACCCAAGCAGAGTGTTTGGGGAATATCAATAGTGTGCCGCCTTGCAAGCTCTGTAAATATTAACAGCAGTACTCTCGATTGTTGTTCCCCTCGTTTCTTCTGCTCCCCTCCCTCTTTCCTCAGTTTCATTCATCTGTAAATCAGATTAGCGTGAGGTAGTTTGTGTGGTAAAGCACTGATTAATGATTCTTGCTGCTGACTCCCAGTGCGCCTGCTACCGAAGGGTGCATTTGGATGAGAGGAGAGTTAGTAGAGGCTCGGGCCGGGCAGCGCGCCGCTCTGCCACTGTGGCACGGCAGAGGACAGCACACAGGCACAACAGCCATTTTTTCACTAGAGAAGAGAAAGCAAGGAGGGGAGGGAAGGGAAGAGGAGGGAGGGAGAGAGAGAGGGGTGTTGAACTTGTGCCAAATGTTTGGTGGCAGGCTGTTGCTAGGAAATCAGAATCCTGAGGCAGAGTGTTCTTCAGTGAGCAGTAATGAGAGACAGGAACAGAGCTGCAAAAAACACACACCAAAAATGGAGCTGGATTTCAGAGACTGTGCACATTCATAGGGCTAGTTGTGCCCTGGATTGTCGGGTCACATTTTTGTCATGATATCTGTAAGAATGTCAAATTGTGGTCAAAATGTCTATTAATGGGGTAGTCCACACACACATTTTTTTTTTAATTCTGTCATCATTTATTCACCTTTATTGTGAAGGGAGATATTTAGCACAATGTCTGAACTGCTCTTTTTTTCTCTATACAGTTTCATTGTATGATGTAAAGGACAGCATGCACATTTTGCTAAATATCTATATCTTTTGTTTTCCATGCAAAAATAAGTCACACGGATCTGAGACAACATATCTGGCTGTGTAAATGTTCACAGGTGTTTAAATTTCAGGCATACTGTTCTTTTAAATCATCCTTTTCATCATAAGCATCAGAAGAATGATGTGTATCATACACGAACATTAACCTCAGCAATGTGAGTCATCTTTGCTCTTAGTTAAAAATTTTTAAAATAACATACTAATGAAAATCAAATGTAAGCATTTATATAGAGCCTTGAAATATATTATGTAATTATTTTAGAAATATTTATTTAAAATTCAAATTAATTTTGATCACAGTAGTTTTCTCTTTTTATTTTTTAGAATAGTTTATTCATATTTACATTATGATAACTGCCAGTGGTGTTATTTTTAAATAAATCATTTAAAGGGCATTTTCATTAATTGAAATGAAATAATGCTGAAATTATATGAAGTATTACATGAAAAAACTTAGTAAATGATAATGCGTTTTTTTCTTCTTTTCTTTTTTTAATTATTATTATTGGCCTACTGTTCTTCCAAACCATCCTTCTTGTCATAAACAAAGCACAAATGTATTGTATATTACACCTGAGTATTAACCTCAGCATGTCAGTCTTTTCTGCTCTGAGTGAACACAGAGTCTCTGAAGGCAATGACATACAACTGTTCTCTTAAACAGACAGGAGCATTTAAAGGTGTGCACTTAGTCACGTTATGGGGGAGGGAGAAAATAGAAACAGTGGGTGTGGTGAAGTGTGAGAGAGATGAAGATAATTAAAAGCGGGGCCCGGTGGGCCTCTGAGGCCCCAGCTGCAGATGGTTCTAGAGCAGCTCAGGGACATAAAAGAGGAGCTCTTGACACTTGCATGTGTGTGCCAGTTCCACTGAGTGGATGCTTCGTCCAGGGAGGATGTGGCTCTGCCGCTGAGTTAGCTGAGAAAGGAAGTGTCACCTGTGTAAAAAAACATAAAAATAAAACACTAATTCTCTGTCTGTTTTTTTTTTTCTCTAACACTATCTATAGCTCACTTTTCACATTGTGCATTTGCCTAGCGCAAGCTTTCAGACCTGTAAGTGCTCCGGTGCACACAAAGCAGGTTGAGCTACGTCTAAAATACTGTCAGCAGAGCAGGAGAGAGAGACCATTAACTGATACAGCAAGCAGTATGGCAGCCTACACCCTGAAGTGGCATTATTCTCTCTCTCTTTTTCTCCATCACCCTCTCTGCGCTTTTTTTTTATCCTCATCCTTTTTTCACCAATCAGACATCAGAGTTCCCTGGCAACAAAATTGGGCACTGGGATGGGGGTTGGTTGTATTTCATACTCATAATGACACCTCGTTCACAAGGGCTCAGCCGATGATTTCAGTGAGGTGACTCGCAATGCCATCCCTCCCACATAGATATCGCTGCTTTTTCTCAGACACACACACAGTCGCACTCAGGCAGACCTCCTGCTGACCTTGAGCTGAATCTGGCGTCAGCTGCCCACCAAACTGTATCCCCCACCCCGCTCCACTCCACACAGAAAGATCACACAATGCAAATCCAGCTAGTGAGGGACAGAAAATGACTGGCAGCCGCCCCATCACTGCAGGCTGGTCACTATGCTGGATTGCTCCAATGAAATTTAATTAGTGCTGCTTACTAGGGTTGTCACAATACCAGTATTTTAGTAGTCGATACTAGTAGCAGTGAAATTTCACTGTTCTCTTTGTTACCACAACAAGAAATGAATGTGCATAACCAAGCTTCATTTATTGAAATATTATTATAAAAATATTAACTAAAACATTTATATGTAGGCTTAAAGTATGATTACATTACATTATATTCACCAAGCTGCATGTCTGGTGTAGGCTCACAAAGATGAATAATAAACATTCTTAATTTATTAAAGATAAATATTGAGATAAAAAAAATTGTGTAGCCTTAAGTATTCTATTTAGTTATTAGTTATTTTTATTTTATATTATTATATTTTATTTTTAATAAATTTAATTAATAATTTTAATTGTTTTCCCTCTTTTTGTCTGTTATTAAATAAATGTTTTCATAAAAAATAACTAATTATAGAAAATATATGTATAATACAATATAATTAGTGCTGTCAAATGATTAATTGCAATTAATCACACCCAAAATATACGTTTTTGTTTACATGTGTGTTGTATTTATGATGTGTATAAATACACACTCATACAGCATTGATTTTGAAAATATTTACATATATTTATATTCATATAATTTATATTATAAATATTTATTATATAAACATAAAAAATTTCCTTAATATATACATTTAATGTGTGTGACTTTATATATACATAATAAATATACAAAGTACAAACACATTATGTAAATAAAAACTTTTACTTTGGATGTGATTAATCTCGATTAATGGTTTGACAGCAATAAAAAAAAATATTTAAAGTCTGTCTTACGTGAATATTAATATAAATGTAATATCGGATCCATTCAAAATATTGGTGTGTTTTGACGAATAAAATGATGTTTGGTCATTTACAAGGCTACATTCCCTCTTCGTAAACCTTTTAAAGGAGAATTGTGAGTTCACGTCATGTTGATTTGAATTAGTGTTTGATTTGAGGTGGTTGCCACGCCTCTGTCTCCATGTTGCTGGATGTGGACACGCTTAAAGAGATCTGCCTTATTGTATGGGTGAGTCATGCTGTCAGTGAAATGGCTTGTTTAGCTTTTCTGTGGTCTGTGAATCTCATGCCTGTGCTAGCGTGATACGTTTCTGATACCCTAACAAGTCAAGCCACCATTATTTATATAGCGCTTAATACAGTACAGACAGCTTCAAAGCAGCTTCATAGTAATAAACAGGAAAATAGCCGAATCAATGATGCAAACTTCATCAAATACGAGACAACACAGAGGAAGAATTTTGTGGCCCAGACTGCTGTATCGAGGGAGAGACCAGATTAATCACAAACCCTTGCTAAATGAATATATCAATTTCACCTAGTAATATTGTTGCACTTATAATCTGTTTACCATTTTATTATTTTTCGTTAATAGCAGTCAGTAATGGTGAGGTCCTACATGATGATAAGAGCCTAATTGTACAATTATACGCACGTTGCATCTTAACCATTAGCCTCGCTCCCCCCTTTTACCAATTCATTTATGAATGCATAGTGCAAACACAACAGAAGCCAGTTAGGTATTATTTGCCATGTGTCTAATTTGCAGCGAATCAGGAAGGCATTTGTGCTGGTTGGGATAGAAGGCTGTTTACCCGACGGAGACATGTTTGCAGTATAATTGAAGCATCATTAGCTGACGTGAGCGCACATGGGGTTGTGTGTTTTAAAGTGGTGTTATGGCATCTCCTTTGAAGACTTGTGATTGGATTTTTCACTTGATACATCTGTCTCTGTGCAGTACCATTTTAAAAAAATTGGGTTTAATACTTTTATTCAGCATGGATACAATAAATCAATCAAAAGTGACAGTAAAGTACTGTTGTTTTTGGCTGCCTGACAAAAACTGATGACATTTAGTCTAATTTTAGTCAATGAAAATTTTATTTTAGTCTCTTTTTAGTAATGCCATTCTATTTAACCCAGTCAGTATAATACAGGTACCTAGTGGTTTAGAAAAAACAAAATATTCTTTTAGCAAAACCCATTTCAAACAAGGTTATCTTATTATTATTATTGTTACCTTATAGACTCAAGAATGCATCCATTCCAGACACTGAAGACTCTCCGATTTGAATTTACAACATTTATTTTACCAACCAAACATGTTAGAAGTACACGCACATAAATTTAAATGAAATTAAAAAAAACTAATTAAATTTTAAGAAATAAAAAAAAATCTGCACCTTTTTCTCCCAGAGATGAACACCGGCTGGCTGGCCATCAGTCCCTTTCTCTGTATCAAGACTGATATATACTCGACGCGTCCGCAAGTTCGCTTGGGTGAGCGCGGAAAGTATGACGCCATCGCGGTTTTGCCGGAAATTCACTTTGAGTGCACTCAAACTCATTTTGTGTGGCGTTGTGCGCAGCATTTTTTTTTACTTTCCATATAGCTCTGCATCCGAACATGCTCTTCTGTGCCAGCGTTTGTGTGAAACAGAAGTTTAATGTGAAGTTCAACCTCCATCAGGAGCTTTTTGATGGAAAACGTTCATTTTTTTGGAGAAAAAATGTTTGCATAGTGTAACAATTAAAACTATGATCACGGGAAAGAGGAGGCGGGAACCGGCGGACAATCAAAATGAAAGCTTTAATCATCAAAATAAAGACAAAACGGCACACAAATACAAAATAAAGTCCAGACATGGTCCTCTCTCGTCTGTCACTGTCATCGCTCCGGTTTTATATCCCTCCATCTCCTCCATGGGACTCGAGACCGGTGGGTCGAGCAGGCGTCGCTCCTCTCCAATCACTCTACCGGCCTCGCTCCTGTTCCCACTTCTCTCGGCCCCGCCCCACTCATCACACATAGTTTGTCCAAGGCTTCTTATTTGAAGTATGTTTTATTTTTATTGTATAAAATAGAATTAGAATTCATTTAGATATCAATTATACACTATATCCCTAAAGTTGATTTGTGTTTAATGCGAAATAAAGCTAATAGTTTAAGATTGTTTTAAGTTTGTACATAAAGTAATTATTAATTCATCAACTCATTCATCACAAGAATTGGACTGCCCATTCTGGCAAATGACTTCTCACTGATGATTCCCAACGGTTTTAGAGTACAGTTACTCCTCGTCACTCCCTTGTCGTTTCAAAGAATAGTGCAATGGCGAACTAGACCAGTATAAAAGCTTCGTCCATTTAAGAAGATGTGCTCTCAGTCAGCAGAGGCTCGCGGAGCCAGGCGAAATTATAAATCCCGCTTTACTTTGTTTGTTGTCGTCTTCTAAATAATGCCGCGAGTGGAGCTTGAGGAAGTGACGTCTGTTGAGTCTGCGTAGTGCAACCTGATGCAGCCCCTGAAGTGAGAAACAGGAAACAGAAATACTGCAAAATAATAATGCGACTAAACGAGCTGAAATAACGGTATAACATTTTTTTTTATCTCGTTTTGGTCAACGGAAATGAAGAGACATTTTAGCGTAGTTTTTATTTTGTAAACCACATTTAGTCTAGTTTTTATTAGTCAACAATATTGCATTATACAGTTAATTATAGTCATCGTCACTAGACCGGCATTTACGTTGCGTCTCAGTTTCGTCACGTAATAAAGGTTCGTTGACGACGATATGTAGTCATAATTTTTGTTGACGAAAGCAACACTACAGTAAAGACATTTATATTGTTACAAAAGATTTCTGTTTCTTGACCAAATAAACATTTTACAATGATTTCTGAAGGATCATGTAACACTGAAGACTGAAGTAGCATTGCCACCACTTTAAAATATATATGCTATTATTTTAAAATATATATTAGGATATAAACTATCAGAATTTGGGATCAGTAAGATTATTAGTTTTTTAATTGGGTCTCTTCTGCTCAAGTCTATATTTATTTGATGAAAAAAAATTCAAAACAAAGAAAAACAGTAATGATAAATATTACTGTGATTTCTAATGTCGGCTTTTCAGTGCTGAATTTTCATTTGACATTACGGTTGCACTTTATTTTACAGTACGTGTACTAACATGTACTTATAGTGTACTTACAGTGTATTTATCTAAGAAAGTTCTGGTAATACAAGGTAACAACGGGGGGTAGGGTTAGGTTTAGGGGTAGGTTCAGGGTTAGTACCTAGTTATTACATAGTTATTGTAATTACTGTAATAAGTACATAGTATGTACATGAGGAACAGGACTGTAAAATAAAGTGCTACCGACATTACTCCAGTCTTCAGTGTCCTATAAACACTGTCCTTTTAACTTTTTATTTGTAAAAGAATCCTGAAAAATGTATCACAGGTCACAAATAATATTAAGCAGCACAACTGTTTCCAACATTGATTATAAATCAGAATATTAGAATCATTTCTGGAGGATCATGTGACACTGAAGACTGGAGTAATGATGCTGAAAATTCAACTTTGCTTCACAGCAATAAATTATATTTTAAATTGCAATATTTCATAATTTTTTTTTCTTGCATAAACTTCTTTTAAAAACATTACAAATCTTAATTATCTCAAAATTAATAACTATAAATAATTATTAATAATAATATATTAGAATAATAATATAAATAATATATGTAGTATTTTACATATTAACATATATATGGATATATACATATGTATATATATGTATGTATTAGATAATTATAATGGTAAACAATTAAGTCAATTAAAAATGTATAATATTTCCCATGTTATTGTGAAAGTGAACTGTATTATTGATCAAAGAAATGCAGCCTTATTTCAAAAGATAAAAAATTATGCCCAAATCTGGTTTGAGTGATCAGATCAAAAAAACATTGTGTCTTTTTTTTAATTCTTTCATTGTTCTCCAATTAAGCCAGTTTTTAACTTTTAAATGAGCACCATAATTGACCCTTTCATGAGTATGTTTTACAGGTGAGGCCGGCAGGTTCCAGAACATTTGCAAGGACATTTCAGAAAAGCAAGTGCTCTCCAAAAGTTCCAGTAAATGCACATACTCAGAGGAACGGCACTCGAGCACAGTCGATGCCTCTAAAGTGTACACACACTCTCACGCTCATTGCCGTAAACCTCCTTCAAACACAATCCTTTCCTGTCGCTGAATAGGACTCGAAACGATCAAAGCCACGTGGAGTTGCGTGTTAGATGAACATTTGATCTGACCGAGTGCTCTCCACGGCCAATGGAAACCCCTCTTCCTGCTTGCCCCCGGGGAGGAAGCGACCAGCTGAGAGGTCAGGCTAATATTTAGAGATGATAAGTGGATACCGCTGGAGGTCTCCAGGCCTCTTGTTAAGGGTTAGTTACCCAGCTCCGAGAAACCCCTCCTTCACGCCACCTCAGACATGGGATAGCTGCTCTGCCAGACACTCCAGCTGAAACATTCATGTGCCGCAGCCGTGAAATTGCCACGAGTAGATGAAGTGCGGAGACACCCGAGTTGCAGCTGATTGTTTTTTAATGCGCTGAGCATTGAGACTCGCGCATTACTACACAGATCCGAGTATGAGAAGGGGATGAGTTCTCCGATATGACAGGATCAATAAAATATCACAGAGTGTTAAATACTGTATCAAATACATGCTGAGATCTAGCTGAATGAGGCAGGCGTTTCGAAACACGGTGAATGATTCAGACACCAAATGACATTGAATACATTTCGTTCTATTGACCTCATTCTGGAGTTTGTTTAGAATCCTTCCCCTCGGGTCGATCGCAGATGTAAGGCTACCTCAGAATAATGCCCTGAACTTCTCTTCACCCGTGTTCGTACGGCTAAAGGCGCAGTCTGTGGTATGCTTAATATAGTCTTTTACTAAGATTTATAAGCACTTTTGGGGCCCCAATGAGAAGAGATGAAGTTTCCTTCAAAGCCACAATTCACCTGGTTGTTTATTAGCGGCGGCGGTTGGGTTGGCTGATCCCAGCTATGTGTGTGAGAAGAGTTAGAGTAACACTGTGCAGATGTTTGGGCATGGAGCAGATGTCAAGAACGGGGGTTTGGGGAAGGAGGGATTCACACTTCTCTCAGAGCGATTGTTCGTTTTACATCACCTGCAATTGTTGATGGGTAATGATGTGCACGTTTACGCAAATCCCTTCTTCTGTGCGTATCTACAGCTCCAATGTGGACCCGCTTGCATCTAGCTTAAGCACTGAGATTTTTCCAAAAAGCAAAGGAGGTTGTAGGTTATTTTTTTCTCTTGTACACTAGAGCACATATTTATTTTGCCCTCCTTTTTCACTTTCTGAGAGTCAGCGCTGGTGTGCAGTGAACTGGTGTGGGTGAGCGTATGTTGGCACGTATACTGAACACCTGAATATCCTTCTACCTTTTGTGTTTGGCTTTGTAAATACAATTTCTAGTCCTATAAAATGTTTTTGTGAGACATGTTTGATAGCATGCTCGGTGAAACATGAAATGTCCTAGCCCTGAATTATGATTTTTTTTTTCGTTTGCTTTTCTCTTGACTATGATTTTAACAAGCAGTATCTTATTTATTTGTATATTGTTTTCGATTCAAGCTGTGTTTTTGGCTGTAACCTGGCTCACCTGGCTGGGGCCCATCATACAGCCTCCAGGGCTGAAAGAGGCAGCAGTAATGCAGCTGTACTCCCACACACACCCTCCCTCCTAGAAACAAGACGTGCTCCATCCATAAGCCTCTTGGCTGGATGCTGTGGTCATGTTTAGGACATGTAGGATATGCTAGAGCAGAGCATGTATGGGTCGTAGAACCTTCATTCATATCTTTAACCTCTGTTAAACATTTAAAACAAAAACCTGATAGAAGATGATTCAGTCTGACTGTATTTGAGTGTTTCTTCAACTTTGGTCACTCTAATGTCCTAGAGGTTTGTTTAAAAAATGAAGGTCACATTAAAACTGTCTTGGAAATGTTTTCCCATCGTCATAATTTTTTTTTGCTATTTTTCAAATGACCATTATGTAGAGATTTTATGATTTGAAACTTCTACCAAACCCAATCATACACCATGAAAATCCATCATACAAATGGAGTTTATTAAATCAAAATTTTTAAATATATTATTTAAAAAAATGGCTGGCACAATTGGAAATGACATTTAATGAGTGTCGAAGCTTTTTTGGAATGAAACTGTATATCTTATTATGCCTACATTGGACACCTTTATGCATTTTTGTACCCTACATTACCATTATTTAATATTTTCACACTTTGTTGAATTTTTCATGATAATAATAACACTGAACAATTGTTCAAAACGTTTTCTTTCTTTAGCAATAAGTATACAAAGTATGAGATGTGATGTAGTAGGCAGTAAATAGAGAAATCATGGTAATTATTACCTGTGAATCTCTAGTTGAGTATGCAAAGATTATCCTTAAAAACACAGAGGTCAGATATCATTTTAAACATTTTTTGAATGAAATATTTCACCAAGATGCCATTGAACACCATACATTTGCATGTACTGTATGCATTTGGCAGACGATTTTATCCAAAGTGACTTACAGTACATTCAGGCTATATATATATATATATATATATATATATATATATATATATATATATATATATATATATATATATATATATATATATATATATATATATATATATATATATATATATATATATATATATATATATACATACAGTACAGACCAAATGTTTGGACACACCTTCTCATTCAAAGAGTTTTCTTTATTTTCATGACTATGAAAATTGTAGAGTCACACTGAAGGCATCAAAACTATGAATTAACACATGTGGAATTATATATGGAATTATATACATAACAAAAAAGTGTGAAACAACTGAAAATATGTCATATTGTAGGTTATTCAGAGTAGCCACCTTTAGCTTTGATTACTGCTTTGCACACTCTTGGCATTCTCTTGATGAGCTTCAAGAGGTAGTCACCTGAAATGGTCTTCCAACAGTCTTGAAGGAGTTCCCCGAGAGATGCTTAGCACTTGTTGACCCTTTTGCCTTCTGTCTGCGGTCCAACTCACCCCTAACAACAGTAATGCAGAATTTTTGTTAGTAGGCAAATGAAACTAGAGAGAGTGAAAAGTTGTGATCTTTATTATCTAAAGGTCAAAATGTCCATAGTTGAAGAAACTCCCTTATATTCTAATAGCAAGCCCTACAGTATTCACCCTAGATCAGGACCTCTTAGCATCATAAGACCGTCTTGTGCCTATTTATGGAGCCACTGACAAGAAACTATTAAAAGAGCTATTAGCCTGTGACATAACAAGGTGACGTCGTGGAGTGCTCTGAGATGGGCTCATCATCTGTGGTTTGCTGGAAGATGTGAGTCACCGAACAGGAAGAGCAAAAATGGGATGAAATGAGGAAGTGGGTGAATAAGTCGATCTGAAAGAACAAGATTCCCGCTCCGGTCAGTATCTCAAATGTCAGCCGTTTCCATTAAGGGATTCAACAGATCATCATTCATGAGAGCAGGGGGCTGCTATTGAGTTAAATCACATATCTTAGAAATAACATTACATAGGCATTTTCTCTTAGTTAAGCATATTGTTCCCCAGTGTATTCATGGGTGTGTTTAATTCCATGACTATACACATTTATTGTATAGAAATTGAATTCTATTAATAAATTAGCACTTTCCTACTTTTCACACAGAAATACTAATGAGCGCTTAGAATAACCCATAACAATCGTGGAGGCGTGGAGCTTTTATTAGGCCTGTTAATGGTAAGTGCTGAATTCCCTACAGTTCTGGGTGCTGTGGCTGGCTTTGGAGTTTCCAGCGCTCCGCTGTATGAATATTCAAATAGCTCCATTAATGAGAACAGAGCTGGATCAAGGCTGCGGGCTCCGCGATACGCTTCAATATGAGTTTGAAGCAGCGCAGCTGGTGGGTATACGCACATCAGGATGTGATGCGGGGGCATTTCTGCCCTGGGATCTTTCTCAGAAAGAAGTCTTTTCTTCTTTTTCCTTCCCCTTTTTTGATTTTTTAATAACACTGTATGTTTGAAATGGGTCTGATTCAAGGCGAAAAACACAAATGTGTTGTCAATAAAAGAGCTTGAAATGGCGCAGAATTCTCAGATCAGCTTGAGTTAATTAGCGGCGCTTTAACGAGTCATTTTACAAGAAATTATGAGGCAACAGATTTCTGAAATGTCACAAAGGGCAAGCTTTTAAATGGTGAAGTGTAGTGCACATAATAAACACTGCAGTTTAAAATGTATTTTCTAATGTTTTTTAAAGTGTTTTATGTTCACCAAGGCTGCATTTATTTGATAAAAATACAATAACAGTAATGAAAACAGAAATATTGTGAAATATTAACATTTAAAATAACTGTTGTGTAATTTAATATATTTTACATGTAATTTATTCTTGTGATGGCATAGCTGAATTTCAGCATCATTACTCCAGTCTTTGGTGTCACATGACCCTTTACACATCATTCTCATATGCTGATTTGCTTTCAAGAAACACTTCTTATCATCACAGTTGAAGCATCCGGTTCATTTTTTTGTGGATACTGTGAACAAATATTTTTTATTATTATTTTTAGGATTTGATGAATAAAATATTCAAAAGAACAACATTTACTTGAAATGCAAATCATTTGCAACATTGTAAATGTCTTTACTCTCACTTTTTGTCAATTTATTGTACCCTCGCTGAATAAAACTCAAAGAAATTTCACTGATTGAACATTTAGAACAGTTCTGTATATTATAAATATATTCTGCCACACAGTAGATCATGAAGTGTATATAAAATCTCCTACAAACCAGTGAATTATTTGAATGGTCTTTTAATTATTAACCTCTTTCAATGCTAGATAGTTAGAGATGCATTTACATTTCTCCTTGCATACTATATATGCAAGTTATTTTATAATTATTATATTTTTTTGTTTTGCACTTGTATTTTTGAAAGCCACCCAAATAAGTCAAGAAAGTAATAGTTTTTCCATCCGTAATAACTAGCAAATCCCCCCCCACACCATTTTTTCTACACTTACACACACACACACAAACGGCAGTCCTGTCTTCTCTTCTGTGGGGGTCTTATCTTTTGGGCTCAGGAAGTAGTTTGAATTAACAGGCTGGCTTTGAAGCCATCAGGCAAGGTTAACCCCACAAGTATTTCCTGTTATGGCATCGCTCTTAATCCATGAAACCAGATTTCTCATCTGTAAAGTAGATAATGTGTCTGGAAAGGCAAAAACATTTACTGTGGGTTATCATGATTAAGCAGCTTAGCCGCGACACATAGCGCTGGGGAATAGCAGCAGGAGACGGCTCCTTTCTCTCCCTCAGAAAATATCACTACTGGATTGATGCAGTGAGCCTCTCTCGAAAAACAATCAATTTCTGCCCCCGTAATAAATGGCCTGTTTGTTTGGATTCATGGCGGAGTGGAACGAGGGAATTTTCTTTCCTCCCCATCATGTCATACTCGGTTAATGAGCCGACTGCGCGCCTGACATTATTGACTGATAAATAACGCAGGAAATTACTTTTGATTCCATTTGTATTCACATATCACAGCGTTCCAATTAATCAGCAGCAATTTCTACTTCAGCATTACCTTTTATAAATGTATTCAATTTCATGGCAAATCACAGATGCTACAGCTTATTAAACCCCTCTTGATCTCACGCTAACCTTAGTGTAACATGCACGCGCTCTGCATCGCAGAGGCCTAATAACACCGTGGCAACTGCAGGCTTCTTCTAACACATTATTTCACATGTTTCGAAACCACAGACCATGTTAGCACAGTAATAAACACCGCCCAGCCCTGTGCTGTCCTGCTCGCATCTAAACCTACACGGCTTTGCACACTGTCAGCCAGGATGTGGTCAACTAACAGCTTACCGTGTTTGCCTTCTGAAAACGATGCTTGTTCGAGTTACAAATAGTTTCACTCACGCCACCGTAGGTTTGATGCACTTTACTGTAGATACTCAGACACTCGGGCCATATGATTTCTAAACGCCAGGGTCATTCAAAAAAATAAAATGTCCATCTTGAAAAATGTTGCTTTGATTTCAATTTTGTCTTCGTCCTTAAAAGTGGATTGTTGAGTTGAGGGCAATATTACAAAATTCTCATGAAAAACCTAATACATAAAAATAATGTATGACTATATTTTATATCAGTTTTATGATGTTGCACTTTCTCTAAACAACATATATTCATAAGATATAAATTGATCATTTAAAACTAAATTGATCATTTAATGGGAATTGTTACTTATTATTATTTTATTTTAAACGAATTATTTTTTAGCATGGTGAGGAAAATGACTTTGAACTTTGACTTTGGAAGTACTTTTCTGTATGGTTTCTAACATAAGTAATAGCAATGTCAAGGAATAAAGTGTTTTCTTTCTAAAATGTTTAATTTATATATATATATATATATATATATATATATATATATATATATATATATATATATATATATTATTATTATTATTATTAATTTATTTAGTTTTTTTGTTACTTAACCTTGGAAAACCAAAATATTAAATTAAATAATAAACCATATAAAGACAATTTATCTGACACTTTAAATAAAAATGCAGCAATATAGACTACATAGAGATCATTTAAACAATTTAATATTTTTTTCTGACTGTTAAATAATGCTATTTTATATGGCATTTCTTGACATTTCTTGTTTCTTCTGAAAGGTCATGGATGTGATTGTCACCATATTGTGGGAATGACTCACCTGTTGCACTGCTGTGAGTGTAAATGCCTGCTGTTTTTCAGATGAGTTAGGATCCACTCTCTCAACCAGTGACGAGGATCCCCACTCATGTCCTACTCCTACGAGGGCAAGCTGGGGCTTTCATTTAAGAAAAGCAGGAAGGGTTTTTCATGTATGTCTCATCCCCACCAATTTGGCCCTCTCCTGCCCTCCCCCTCTTTTTCCTGGTAAAAAGCATAGCCATCATGGGATTCAGGCTCCAATTAGTAACCCTTTGAGTGGAGGAGTCTAAACCAGGCAGATGTACTTGTGCAGATGAATGAAGGGGGAAGCGGATGTATGTGCTTGTACTACGAGTCAGGGCTGTTAAATTGGCTCTGATGATTTCCATTTTGTGGCACAATTAGATTAGAGGAAGGAATCGCACGCTGATCAGTGGCTCTGAAATCAGTATGACACTTCTTTGATGAACCCTTCAGTGTTAAGAGAGGGAGATGATGTGACAGAGAGAGAGAGAGAGAGAGAGAGAGAGAGAAGCCCTGTTTTCACTAGCTCTCCCTGTCTGTCAGAGACATTTTAAAACAGATTTGGCTCTGAGATGGGTTTGCTATAAGCAGCACAGGTGGCATCATTTGTTTGTGTGCACACCAAAAGCACTGACACAATTTTGACAAGAAAATGCAGCTACCGGAGAGTAATATGAACTGGACCCAAGGGAGACATGTCTTCAGATCTTTAATCTGTTGGGACATTACCATGAGGATCAGTGTATACAAACAAACTACAATTCAAGCTGTTGAGGGACTTTACAGAGAGACTCTATTCATGAGGGAATGTGTGTTTCACAAATCACCTTTGTTTGGTGGGAAATAATACTAGCACTATGGTATGATATGATATGATCCCGTGTCTTGTGAAATGTTTCATACAGTGTGCAACATGGAATTAAAGTAGATTATGCATGGAGGTTTTCTCATTAAAGAAATGAGTTTACTGCACATTGGGGTATTTGATGTTAATGACGTGACTTGATCAGCTGTTATTTATTTCACATTTTATAGAGTTATGTGTTTGTGCTGTATCTACTATTTGATTAGATTTTTTGAATAACCATAATGTATTTGCATTGAGTTTGTTGGCAATTTAAAATTCAAGCAACATTGTGAATACAGCAGCGATTTTAATGAGCTTTTTATTTGGCCATTAAGTTGTCTAAACAGCATGTGATTATACTAGTTTTGTATTAAGAGAGTGTTGAGACATGTAAAGAGCGTCTCTGATAGAAATTTCAGAGGCAAAAGCAGTGTTAAAGGCAGTTCACTTGATTTCTGTGAATCAGTTCAAACTGACTGGTTTAATGAATTTGCCTTAAATCTTTTAATGCAGAGATTTATTTGTGCCATTTTTCATGTTTCATGTTTTTCATGAAAAGTAAATAAAAATGAGTTTTATACTTCAACATCTTTTAGTGGAAAACTGTGAAATCTTGCTTTGATTTTGGTTTGAATTATTATACTTATTGATTTAAACATTTTAAATCTATATTGACTGCAGTGGCTGTTTGGTCAAAATTATAATCTCTTTAAATGGACCAATCTACAGCTTTATGCCATTTCAGAGCAATATATATAGAAAACAAACTGTTTTACCAGCCCCAAACTATGGAAGAGTAAATTATGGATTTAATTTACATGAAATTTCAGGATTCTTTGATGAATAGAAAGTTCAAAAAACAGCATTTATTTCAAATCTTACAGACCCCAAAATTTTATTTTGAATTTCACGATTTCAACCGTATGTTTTTTCATGCTGAATATCCTCTTTTACTGAGAATGTATTGGTTCTTTACATAAACCTTTGATGCTCCTTATCTTTTGTTGTGAAATTGTAACATTGCAAATCCAGAAGTGAAGGGTAAAGATCACCAGACACTGAATGTAAGACTCTTTTCCTCTTCCCCTTTTTCTCTGTCTGCATTGGAGAGCAGATCAATGTGATCTTATTGCCATAGACAGGGAGCCTTGAACAAATATGATTTGCACATCATTTGGGTAGCACGATGGCATTATGCAACGTATTTCCCTGTTAGTGGCACAATGGAATAGAGAACACAGAGTGTTTGTGCCGTGAGGGCAGAGTGACACACACTTGTCGAGGAGTGACGCTCGACATGTAACAGGCCCTTCTGATGTGACTGTTGACAGACGATTCGCTCTCCTCTCGGCTCTGTTTCACATGTAGTGGCGTCACTTTGAAGGGTGTAGCTGTAAGCCATATCCTCCCTTGTTCACTGCACTTGTTTCAATATTTAATGCCAAAGGTCAGCCAAGCGAAGCCGTTGCCCCACATAAAGGATTGCAGAGGAGTTGTCTGTCAACTCGGAGGACTTGTTGGCCACTCCGTTCCTCACAGTTTCTCAAGCAGACGTGATGAATTGGTGGTGATTGATCGATCCTTATCAACACGCTGTCAAGTTTATTGTGCGCTGGTGTAACACTGCCCTCATTGCCCCTGTAAAGCTGTAAAGGAGATCGTATCTTTGTGCCATTTCATATTAATATGTCATAGATTCGATGCAATATGTTTGCAATTTTTTGTTTACTGTAAGATGTGTTCTTTTTTCCCAAGTGTGGAAGTGTTGGGCATTGTGAGGGTGGATTTTATTGTGAGTCTTACTGTCGAGCCGCAGGAAGAAAACCATAGAGTTGAAGCCTCTCGTTGGACCACTGTTGCCTTTTGAAAAAGGCAGAAAGTTTCCCTTTTCCTCGCAGGAGAGATAAGGCCAAGTGCCTGTGAGGATTACATTGGCTAAGCCCTTATCACTCCAGAAAACTCACCGCCTGCTTCAGTATGACTGCACGTTAAAATCAAGAGGAAATATTCCACTTTTAAGTGTTCTTATTCCCATTGAAAGTCATTACTGGGCCAGAAGAGGACAAGACTTTTTTTTTTCTCCCTTTTCCAGCCAGTTTTTTTTTTTATTCTCACTCAAACGGCTGGCTGAGGACTGCTGTTTAATGCACAGAGTCAGGTGGCTCTGTCAGAGCTGGCACTAAGTGTCCTCTTTATTATAAAGACATTTCTAATATCCTCAGGATGATTGTTATTCGGATGGGAGGCTGTCATGATTACAAAACATAGACTCTTGGACATCTGGACCTTAAAGGGATAAGTCCAAGAATGAAAAATATAATCTGTATGCTCTTCCAAGTTGTTTTGTTACCCTTAACACATTTTTTCTTTTCAAGTCATTTCAAGAAACACAGAAGATTTTTAAAAAAGTATTATTAATATTTAATAAGTGTGTGTGTGTGTGTGTGTATATTTATATATTATGTACACACACTGTGTGTACGTTATATATAAATATACACACATGTGGACTATATACGCACATATATATATATATATATATATGTAATATAAATCTTTTGTTACAAATAAGAATAATAGAACAATAGAAATAGAATAATAATCAAATAGATAATAGAATAATAATAGAATAAATAAGAGTACTGACTTCTAATATATATTCAGAAAGTACTGCAGATGTCAAGATTTTCAGTAAATGTTATCTTTATATGTAGGTCTGTTAAAATATAATGCTCAAATTATATAGGTTTCTAGATATTTTTGTGCTTTTTGTCATTTTTGAATTCACTGCCATTATATGGAAAAGAACGGCTGTGATATTTTTAAAAGAAAAATTTGTGTTTCACAAAAGAAAAGTCATACAGGTTTAGAATGGCATGAGAGTGAATAAATGCTGGCAAAAAAATAATAATTTTTCATTTTTACACATTTTCTTGCTCTTTCCATCTATTCATCTTTCATTTACATCTCAGCATGTACCCGATTTTGATGCCTGTCCTCTTTTACCCCATTTTTCCTTAGCTTCCATCTCACTTTCCTCTGCTGTTCGTCCTTATTTCTCTCTGTCCTAACCTCCCTCCCTCCCTCCATCCATCTGTCTCTCTCAGTGAGTCCTGTGATCACTCTCTCCTCCTCGGTCTCCCAGCGAAGCTAAAAATGAATTGGTTGCTTTGAAGTTTCATTGAGTGCTTTATTACAGGACTAAATAATGCACACAGTGGCAGAGAGTTTTTCCTTCATTAAGACATGCTTCCTGTCAGCGTACACCTGACTTCCTCAGCGATAATCAATCCTGTGTCTGGTAACCAGTCCTTAGGGGTGCTCTCTATTTGCCTCGCTTCTATTGATTATGATTATGAAGACAATGTCTCTGTGTGGCTGTCGGCAGCCACTCTATTATATTTTCTGTAATCATACATTAAAGTGGTCAGAAATGAGTTAAAAGCAGCTATCAGATCACATCCAGATTGGAAGGCATTAAAGTCAACATGAAACTAAATTGACCAGGTTTACTTTATTAATGCACTACTTTGGATGTATTGTAAATTTTTAATAATCATTTCAAATAAATGGTTTCTCCTTATATAAGCCTTCAGCTAATTATGTGCTCTGCCTCTAAAATCACCGTCCTTTAGAACTGATGTTCATAGACAAATAGCTTAATAATAATAAATTATGAACACTATTATACTATAGTGTACTATATTATAAATACATAACTATTAAATTTTTATATATATATATATATATATATATATATATATATATATATATATATATATATATAATTTTTTTTTTTTTTTTTTATATATAAAATAACAGTACAATTATTATTTATTAAGGGTGTTGTCTTAGGCTACTGTTAATGTTGAATATTGTGTAATTTTTTTTGTAGAACAATTTGACGGGGGTGGGGCGGGTTAAAAGATAATTGCTTGAATTATAGGTGTTCATTATGATTATTTAATTAATAACGGATAACAATTCTATTAGATTTGAAGCAAGTTAGGAATGCTTCAAATATAACTCATAAGGCATTATTCCCAGCACAGTCATTTGAACACCCATTCACTGATTCAAATGAAGAAATCAATAAATTGTTTTATTACGTTTTGTGATATTCTTCCAAGGGATTAAAATGCAATAGATGGAAGTTAAATTTCACAGCTGTAGAATTGGATTGTCAGTTGCTAAATAAGGAGCACCAGCGTTTTTCTCTCCCTCCTTCACGTCTCTCAAGGCTTCAGTAAATTTAAGTCCTCTCAGGGTTTTGTAGTTCGCTCAGCACAGATTGCCTTAAGTGGCTTATGGCAATTGCAGTTTCTTGGTGCGGGCAGGGAGATGCTGCCGAGGGGGAGGGCAGGAAGCGAGGGGAGCATTTAGCCATGCAATTACAGCCAGAATGACTCCATAGGTCTCTTCTCTCTCTCTCTCTCTGTGTGTGTGTGTGTGTAATGTGCAGTACGGATGAGCTTCTTCCACCCTTAACTCCCTCCAATCAAACAAGCAGAGCCTAAAACAGACAGCATATTTATCAGTCCATGTGGCGTTGTGGCATCAAGCCTTAAAGTCATGCAGAAGGGCTTCTTATACCAGCTTCCATCATATCACACTCCTATATGCTACTACTACAAGCTGTTTCATATTTCCTGGCACATAAGAGGCCTTGAACACAGGGTTTTTCATGCATTTATACATTTTTGTGTCCACTCAAGCAAAATAAGCAAATTTAATCATGTGTTTTTTTTCCCCTTAATTTTTTTTCTGTTCTTTTTGTATGCTAAATGAGCTTCTCGACAACATGGAAAATGTTTCTGCACAGGTCACTGTATATTTGGCCACAAAACCTGTTCGGCCCTTTTGAATGTGATAAAGAGCCGTGGAGGAAGTCCGACATCTCAACAGATGTGAAATAGAAGAAAACTTAGCTGCTATTGCAGAGATGTTTTTCATTGTTGTTATAACGTTGGGAGTTCTAGTAACAATGTTTTTTTATTACTTATTACTCCTAACAAATTTTGTTTTGTAGAACCAGTGTTTGCATGGGGGGACCATCAGTGTATTACCTAGTTTAGTTTGTTTCATAATTACAAAAGCCACAGTTAAACTAGAAGAATAATTGTGAGTATTCAGTAAGGGTAAGTGTATAGACTCTAAAGTATCTAGGTCTTTAAAGCCTGGATCTCCACCAAGATGTTTGTTTTTCCTCATGTGTAAAATGTTTTCCGTTCTAATGCTCTCTGATTGTAGGGAATAAATACTGGCCTTGGTTGCCTTCACATATTCCAACAGAGGACTTAAATCATTATGAGCTTTATGAAAGGAAAATGATATGTTTTTTTTTAAAGTAGGAAGCAAACATTTTCATTAGAGGCACAGTCCTGATTCGGTAAGCGCTCAGTAAACTAGCCTTATATGAAGTACGTTTGACGCATCATAGACTCTTTGATGTAGAAAATTCTAATTCAAACGGCTCGTGATGATTTTGTGAGCAATAAGCATCCTTATTTCATGGCTCTTTGGAAAACTTGATTCTGATTGGTCAGTCACCGCTTTCTGTGGCCAGATGTTTTTGCATATTGGGCAATAAATGGTTTATTTTAAATAGACGTTATCTTTAGTAACAAACCGCATATTTGAAGTCTAAACAAGTACATTCTCGCTGTACAATAACAGTATTATTTATACAATGATAGTGGATTTGGGTGTCCGCCATGACACTCGCTGTGAGAAACGCTGCAAGCATAGTGGTACAAATTGTGAAATGGTTGGAGTTGTGTTATTACTAGAATATCACACTCCTCTCAGCCAATCAGATTCGAGGACCAGAAAGAACTGCTGTGTAATGTAAAATAAACATTAGAATGATGTAAGAATTGATACTTTCATTTGTTTATTATAATGAACATCTTGACTATCCATGTCTCCATACACATCTACTTTATAAATCTGAAATGCAGTTTTGTAATTATGTCAGCTAATGTTTGCATTTAACTTCACACATGTGTACATAAGCTGTACAATTTAAAAAATTTTGACCCTGGTAGCTTAACCTTGTGTGATGAATAATTGATATCACAGAAACACTGTATTAAACATTAGTTTTCCATTGACCTCCCCAGCTCCTCCTTTTTCTTCAGCTTCCTCTTGTGATTCCTTGCTGGAAGGTGACGAGGGCTGATTTGCTATCTGACACAAGTGTTCACTCTCTCTCTCTCTCTCTCCTTACAGTGTCTGGTCTCAAGGGTGATGTATACCAGAGCTGCTTGTCTGCTGTTTCTAAGGGCAAACAGTCTCTCGCCTTGGCCACCACTCTAATTACCATGGCCTTGGCAGATCAATGACTGATCCTTTTTTTCCCCTCATTGCACAAATGTGTCACTTTAGCTGTGTGTCTTTCCATTAGCTCGCTCAATCATTGGCGGCTGATGAGACAGGGAGCAGCATGCCTTTCTTATTGGCTAAGGTCCAAGGCCTCGCTAATATAATCCTCTCCATCGATTATGTTCTGTTGACTTTCAGGAGAATTTTTTAGAAGAGTAATTAGGAGCCACCCGCCCCGCAGCTGCTCCGAGGAGCCAAATACATTAGTATGTACCGTCGCTTTTTAAAAAGCACCTATATCCTCTGTGCTGTTGGATATGTTATTACACTCTCATTTTCTTGTATGGATAGAGGGTGACATTTACATATTGTAAGTAAAAATTATTTTTTTTTAAAGAGGAAGCACTGTGACATCATCCAATTTGATCATTTAATAAACGGATGCAGCCAGATTCTTTTGTTAGTCTTTTTAGCAAAGGTCTTTTTAATATGAGGAGCTAAAAAAATATCATCCTGCATGTGATTATCAGGCAGAATATGCACCTTGCAGATTTCTACAGAATTGGAATGAAATGCTGAATGTATAAAGCTAATAATTGTTAATAATTTATATATATATATATATATATATATATATATATATATATATATATATATATATATATATATATATATATACATATATATATACATATATATATAATTCAATTAATAATAATACTTATATAACACTAATATATTACACTACCTTTTAAAAAAATTCAGCAATGTAAAGTTAAATGTTAGATTTCCATTTCAAGTATTTTGTTTCTAATAAATTCAGCTTTGTATCACAGGAAAAATGTTTTTTTAAATTGTAATAATATTTCATACTATCACTGTTTTTACTGTATTTTTTTTCTCTAGTAAATGCAGCCTATAAGAGGCTTCTTAACAAACATTTTACTGACCACAAATCTTTAAACGAAAGTGTAGTTGTTAAAATCTATTTTAAATATGTATGATGTATATTCAAAAAATTTTGTTGCATTTATCAGTCTTTAGAAAGCAAAATTAAGTGGTAATAACATCCAGTTTTGTTGAAATTAACCAATGTGGTTGCATTAAAATTATATTTAATTAATATTGCTTATATTTATAACATAACTTTTTACTCTGATAGTCTTATGAACATTCTTTTAAAATGTAATTATATTTAATTTTCCTCAGAGCCTTCACCGCCTTGCGACTTCTTGCACCCCTTGTGGGGAGTCCCTGCACCCCCTTTTTGAAAGCCCCAGGCTAAAGTGTAGTTGCCTTTAGAGGACCTCCATAATGAAATCATAACACACACAGCGATCCCCTGTGATGTCTACCCTGCCAATCATTTACAGAGTTCTTCACATCCTCCACCCCTCCCATGTTAGTTTATTAAACATTTTGGCTTATTAATTATGCCTTCAGATGCCAATAAGCGTCTAATACTCTTATTTTAGCATGCATTACCACTTCAATCTAAAATCAACACCAAAAAAATCATCCAATTCTGTCTGGGCCTGGTAATGACTTCATTCAGGTAGATTTATGAAAAAGATTTTTAGGAAATACAAATTAAAAGTGTTAGATGAGCATTTGGCTCCAAATTATTTCTAATTAAAAAGTAGCATTGCATGTTATGATAACGTTACAGGCGTTTCATTGCGTTCCAAAACACCCTAGTTGGGCGGACAGGAGAGGACTTGTTGCATAATTACATGCTCTATGAGCCGATCTGTCTTTTCTTTGAAAGGATAATTGTGTCCTGATGAAACCTTTGTAGTTGAGAGAGAAGAGAAGCCGGTGGAGTTGTGCCACCCACCACGAATGTGTGGGCCATCAAGTTAGCTCTTTCATTCCTCACAACTATTTTTAAGCAAGGCAATTTACTCAATTGACTCTATGTACATACAACGTCTGCAGCTCTGAACTGTGGATCAGATCTGTGTAAAAGCATCTTCTCTTTGTGTGTATATACACCAAAGTCCTTAAATGGAGAATATAAATAGAGGAGCGACAAGCTATAATCAAATCAACATGTTATCTGTTTATGCTCTTTAAAATGCAGCGAGATCATGAGTTGTTCTGGTGTCAAACGCAGGTTATTATGCTCCACCAAGCTTCTCATTTTCGGCTTTGTTTAGAAAATGCCGTTCGCCTGATGTGACCTCGGCTCAATGTTTGGAAGTGTCCTGCCCGCTATGGTATTTTGGTTTATAGCGCACATCATGTGAGTAGCCGGCCCTCACGTTGGGCTCCTGCTAATGTTTACATAATAGATGTCAGGTTGGCTGAGGCCTGAGGTCCATCAACACGCACTAACTCACAGCGGACCTCGGCTCGCTTCACAAACCCCGCTGTTCCCATTTAAGGCGCTTGACCCAGGTTTATTAACAACCTTTAGAGTTATTTTACACAATGGCATGAGGAATGTGCTCAAAGCAGTGACGATTATTGTTCTTTTTGCGACGGTCGCGGTAGGAGGTTATGTCCGCCGCTGACCGTTGCCCATGTTGCCGCGCTGCATCTCTGGCCTGCTTTTCCCTTTATGAATGACTGATGTTGCTATCAAACACCCTGCCCACATTTGGTCTCATCGTTAGGCATTGACAAGAGGCACTGCTGTTGATGTTTTCATCAGGGACTCTCTCCACAGTTGCCGTCAGATGATTATTTAAACAGCCATTAATCATTAATGGCCCACTTTTGCATGCGCTCTTATGTTTCTGAGGGCGCGAGAGCCGGTTACGCTGCGTGGCACGTCGCAATCGAAAAAACGCCTTCGAATACGGCTTATATTTCACTTTTAGCCTACGTCTCCACGCGAGGGCAGGCATCGAGTTTGACAGCCTTCACACTACGTTGGATGTGTTTACGCATTTGTTTCCTGTGGCGTTCGAATGGGATTTGACAAGCCCAAAGAGCGTGTGGAGGATTAATAAGCCCGACGGTTCCTCGGAAAGACTGAGACTGGTGTAGAATATGTATCCACTTAAAGCAAGACGAGGCCAGACTGTGTTCTTGGCTCGCAATTCCACATCTTCTGGCATCCCGGCATTCAATGGCGTAAATTTGCAGTAGACAATAACATATTTCCACCTCTTGGCATCGTGCCGTAAATTAAAAGTAGTTTTTCTGCTCTGTGATTATTACTCTTGGCTGCTTCAGCTTCTTTGGCTGTAACCCTAATAGTTATGAGCAATTCACTGAAACAATGTCAAACAACCACTTGATGAAATCACTGCAACTGTTGATTTAAAGGGATAGTTCACCCAAAAATGACAAGTCTGTCTTCATTTTCTCACCCTCATTACACTTTTGTTCATCTTTAGAACACATGAAGATAATTTTAATAGTCTCTTCATCATTTCGGTCCATTCATTTGATAGTCAACGCAACCGAAACTTTGACGAATAAAAAAATACAAAAAGGGAGTACATGTGAATTGCTTTTACAAAGTTTTCTGTACTTAGTGAAACATTTTGACACAAAAAGAGACAACAATTTCTTAATTAGTTTTTTGAATGTGAATGAAAGTCTTGGAAACAGCATGATGTCGAGTAATTGATGACAGAATTGTCATTTTTGAGTGAACGATCCCTTTAACCGTATAAAGACGTCCCACACTTGTCAAAACCACGTTGGTTGCATATTAGTTGTTTACATTTATCTGCTTGTTTTTTTTAAACAAAAATATGTTGATGGCAATATTGTTCCAAAGTAGCATCTGTCCCTTTACCAATGTGTTAAGCAGACTGTGCAACTCATCCAGGCGAGCTTTCAACAGCATTTTCAATTTACCTTGCAAACTCCCGGCATGCTGAGGAGCGAGATGCATCCAGTGCTGGCGCGTCAGGTGCCTCTTTGTCTTGTCCAACGAATCAAGTGTTGTTTTTTTTCGGTATCTCAACAGCAGGTGAAAATCTAATTATACCAGGATAGCGAGAAGAGGCGAGCTGTTGCCATATTTTAGCAGCTCTTAATTGTGTGCTAAATAATCTGCCTCATGCACTAACTCCCATGTGGAGTCGCACCATAAAAAATGTGTCCGTGTCTCAAAAAGTCACGGAAAGGTGTTTACTTTGTTTTCCCTCCTAAGCTTTCTTAGCGCTAGCACGTTCCACTCCCCATCTTGAAGTCTGTCAAACTGACATTTTAACAGTAAAAACAAACAAAAACACACCGGTGCACATATAACACCTTATCGGGAGAGTCTTCTCTCTCACTACAGTAGATATTTTGTTATTGGATCGAGGCAACTCAAGGCTTTGGACTCCAACTTTTTTCTTGGGGTGGGGGGTCCATGCTAAATCCCAGATAAATTCGCTCTCAGAACACTAAGTACTCGGTACGTTGTGTATACTCGAAGGCTTTAAGTTTTGATCTTTTGAGGGATCCTGTGACTCTAATTGTTAAACCCAGCAGTTCCTTTTAGCTCTCTGATGTCCATCACGGTTAACCTCCTCATAGGGTTAATGTGTCAGGTTCAGGACTCTCTGGCTATCGGCTTTGTGCTGGGTGAGTGTAATTACGACCTGTCTTGTGGTGCTACAAATGAGCGCTCTGGGCCTGCCTCCCCTCGGCTCACAGAATAACACACTCCTGCTGAAGTGGCAGTGGGAAGTGCGTGAGGACGGATGGCTCTAATGGACTGGCCGTCTGCGAGCACTCCGGCGATCAGGTAGTCACGACACGCACTGCATCTCGGATACATGTCAGGCTAATGAAGGTGCTGATTATTTATTTATGGCCATTATTGCTAAATTGCTGATTACATATTTTTCTAGTGTCTAATTTCATTACACAGTCATTTTTATAGTTGAAGGCTGTGTCGGCCCGCCAGAACACTGACCTCCCCTTTCCCTCACACAGCTATTGAAGATGAATATAATAGCCTTGCTTTCCCTAGAGGACGGTGGTTAAGTCATCTGGTTTTTGAAATGTATCTAGACTTGTATTCACCTTTACCTGTCCACTGAGAATCCGTCGTGATTCAATTTATTATTAAATTTATAAACATCTTCCTTTCCTGACATGCGATTCCACTGTGAGATTTTGCTAATCGATGCAATCAGCTGTGTTTATTTTAAATGGGACTCTTAACATGAAATCAACGCACAGATTAAGTCCATCACGATGTGATACTTTGGCCCGCTTGCACTGACGGTCTCTGGATGTTTGTTATGGTTGTCTCAGTGTTCATTAGAATAAAATGATTCTTTAATCAAGCGCAGGCTTTTCCTTTTGGCGACGCAGTCGGATAAAGACACGTTTGATGGGGCCTAGGAAGAAATCGAAAAAGAATACCGCGTTTGAAAAGAGCTGGCAGCTGTTGAGCTTTCATGTCACAGGCTGTCTGCCATTAGACTGAGCAGCAATATTAGATAAGGCCCTGTAGAACATGTTTCTTAAGACGGGCAAAAAGAAACCAGATGTGATGTGGACTGTGAAGACTGCAGTGTGGTTAGATGAGCAGCAAACATCAAACATCTTCAGATCCCTTTGGTATGCTTATTCCTGCAGCGTCTTCCTATTAGAACAGATTTATCTAATGTTAAATTGATGTAATTGAGACACTTCATAAAACTCCTCCTGATTTTTGGTTTAATAACATGGCATTCATTTTTTTCAGATCTGTTAATTCAAAACAAAAGCATTAAAAAGGCAATTCATGCAGTGATTTACAAAACAGCTCTTAAATGTTGTTTTTTCCCCCACCAAAGTCAAAGGTATCATCATTGAGAAGATTTCTCTCATTAAAAACAGGGTGTTCTTAAGAAAATATTATTTTTGTTTCTTTTTTCTTAAAACAATCTGTGAAGCGGATGTTAAAATACTGTATTGTTAATAATTGACAAAACCAGCAAGCCAAATAACACAACAGTAAATTGTACAAGAGGAACATTGCAGACCCTTTTGGCTGTGTTTCAAAATCAGTAAGTTTCTTAAAATATTAAATAATTTCATCAGAAGGCAAGGTTTATTCATGTTGTAAAATGTAAGAGAATCTCCATTAAAAAGGAATTATATTTATGAATAAATAATTCTTGACATAGTCTTAAATGGATAGTTCACCCAAAAAAATGAAAATGTTTAACAATTTGTATGAATGTCTTTCTTTTGCTAAACACAAAAGAGAATATTTGAAGATAAACCAACGATATTTAGTTACCATTACTTCCACTGTATGCTTAAAAACACTGATATTTTTCAGTATATCTTCCTTTATGTTCCATAGAAGAAAGTCATACTGGTTTGGAATTGAATAAGGATGAGTAAATGATCACACAATTTACATTTTCGGTCACAAATGAAATTAGATTTTTGATCAAATCTGCTAGTCACCAACCAACGGACGAGACTCCACTGTTCCTTTTGGTGCAGGACAATCATCCACTCCGTCCGGGGAAGTGAAGCAGCAGTGTATTACTCGTTTAAGATGGCTGCTGTGATAGCCAGGTGTCAGGTCAGTGCAATCTGTTCCAAGCAGGCCATGTATTGATCCTTCACGCGGGACTCTTACAGAGATAAAACCTGCGTATGACATGTGAAAGGGTGAAGATTCTCATCTCAAGGGCTCGCTCTTGTACGGGGAAGTTCAAGCTGGCTTGCACCGAGCCAGCAGCAGCAGCAGGCTTCCCTTTCTCTGAGCACATGGGCTTGAGAGGGCTGTTTAGCATGCAGATTTAATAGAGAATGCTAAACACGGCCCTTTGAAGGGCTTTAATAAACTGGAGCAGATGTCTTGTGAGTAGAGGGCCCGTGTCTTCTGCTGCCGAATGGACTCGTCTGGATACATGCATTTCCATGTGACGGACAGCAGTAATTCATAAATGATACATTGTGCGTTTAGGCTACTTTGAGTGACAGGTGACCTTTCATGTTGAGTGTGTGCTTTTTATTCAGATGGATGTCCAGAGAATTGCAAAACTTCTGAAAGTGGGAGGATGATATGGCATGACAGGCTCTGGCACTCTGTTCTTGCACAAAAAGTTCCTCCTTAGAAAGCTGTGAAGTGGCAGTGCTGGTGGAGTCGGGTTCAGGGAGGAAGGAGAGCGGCACGTCCATTAAAGCAGCTTCCCTCTGGCCATCTCTCAACTTCAAACACACCAACATTAAAGTTCCAATAATGCAGTGGGCTGATTCTCCCAAACGATGCTCGCACATCATAGCTGAGGTGTGCTAATGACTGGGGTAATGCTGAGAGATGTACACACGGATGGTCCATTACCTCTGCACAGACAGCATCTGAAGCTGCACAGGATGCTGTTGGGCCTGAGCCAGTATAACCACCATAATGTTGGTTCGCAAAGGCATGTTTTTCATTAAGTCAAGTTGTTTACAGCTAAATTATTTGTTGATAGATTAATTAGTTCATTGTTATAGTTATATTAAATAACTAATGTAGTTGTGTATATTTTAATTGTGTGTGTGTGTGTGTGTGTGTGTATGAGCCTGGACCACAAAACCAGTCTTAAGTCACTGGGGTATATTTGAAGCAATAGCCAAAAAAAAAAAACATTTGTATGGGACAAAATTATAGATTTTTCTTTTATGCCAAAAACCATTAGGACATTAAGTAAAGATCATGTTCCATGAAGATATTTTATAGATTTCCTGCCGTAAATATATCAAAACTTAATTTTTGCTTAGTAATATGCTTTGCTAAGAATTAATTTGGAAAGATTTTAAAGGCAACTTTCTCAGCATTTAGATTTTCAAATAGTTGTATCTTGGCCAAATATTGTCCGATTCAACAAACTTTACACTGATAGAAAGCTTGTTTATTCAGCTTTCAGACAATGTATAAATCTCAAATTCGAAAAATTGACACTTAAGGGCCAGGGTAACATATGTATGTTTGTGTATTTTATATATATGTATATATATATATATCACCTTCAATATTAATAGATCTAATAGTTAATTATTTAAATATTGCATTTAATATTTTATAATGAAAATACTTAGTAGTATATAGTGTAATGTAATACACAAATATTTTAAATGCAATTAAAGAATCAATATTTAGAAATTAGAAGAAAAAAAACAGTATTTTTTATGTAATGTTTTTGTTTTTTATATGATTTCACCCCACCCCAATAAACTTTTCTTATTTTATTTTCAGCTTTTTTTTTTTTTTTGTCATATTACAGGTTTCTAGTCATCTGTTGTGCTGTATCTCAGATAGGTGAAGATGTGGTCATCTGTAGTTAGTGGTGGTAGCGTAATGTATACCAAAATAACTGGTGGCAGAACAAGCCTTTCAGATTCCTGTGTGTGAACGGTGTAATAGCTGACACAGTCACACTAAACACATGAAGGTCACTTCTCTCCACTCTCAGCTACAAAAGCCTCATCTGTTTTAATGGAGTGCTCTGAGCGTTAGTAAAAGCCAGTGCTCCTCTAGCAGGGCACCTTTCTCTCGTTCACACACTCTCTCTATTGTGTTTCTCTCTCTATTTTCTATTTTCTCTCTCTCCTTGTTCTCCTATCCCCCTTAATCTCACCTGCACTGTATCTCTGAATTATTCTCTCAGTGCAAGAAGAACTGTATCGCAGGAACAGGCCCAGCATAGGGTTTCAGGTTTAAACGTGAAGGTGTTTCCTTACCAGGTCTGTATTCATTCACACAATGAACTGAGGAGCCTCTCTTGTTTCTCGGTAAGAAGAGTCCAGACAAGACCTTTGTTTTCCACTTCATCAGATGCAAGCATGTTTTTTTTTCACTCCTGTCCTTCTGGAACAAAGGCTGGAGAGCAGCCATCACACTGGGCTCAAATGGCTCTCTTAGGCCGTTCCATGCAAGCAAGGGGAAAATCACATCATGCCTTCAGATCGCCTCTCTGGGAGAATAATACACTTGACAAACTGTTTTAGGAAAGCTTACAAATCACAATTCATGAAAAATAAAAATTCTAATTATGATATGAACATGTATTTTGGGCATGGTCATTATAGGTTTATGCTTTATGGTATATATTGAATTATCATAGTATTACCATCTGATACTGGATACTGTCACAGAGCCCAGTGTTTCATTACATAAATGATATCATCGTATTTTATCTCAATATTTAATTTGTAATATTTATTGACAAAATAGGGTTTCCTTTTTTTTGTCTTTTTTTTTTTTTTACTCTATTGTACATATTGAAGTATCATTGTATCATTAATTTTTTTTTTTGTATACATTTAATAAAGCATTATTATATTACCATCTAACACTATTATATTACTATACCAGGACACTGTCCCAGTAAGAGCTGAGTAGATTATTTACAAATTGTAGTCCGTTACTGATTAAAAATGACATGATAAAAGTTGTAGTTGGTAATGTAATCCATTACATTACACATTAGCTAATATAATCAGACTACTTTTTGATTACCTTTACATTACTTTTGACCTAATTCATTAATCAAATTGTTTTAAATGGAGTAATCTTGTACCATATTAATCAAAAAAAATAAAAATACAAAGAGTAAGAAAATATATTCTATTCATAGTAATTAACATGAAGTGCATTAAATATTACGTCAAGGTTTCCTAAACTGTGGTTCAACACCATACAAACTATATGACAGTAGATAATCTCAGGTGATTATGTGTTTATTCCAAGTTAAACATGTCTAATGTGAGTTTGAATATCATATTGCATGGCCTTACTGAAAGCAACAACAGATAGTTTACCTTAGATCTTGAAAATAAATTAACGCAATACGAAACAGCGAGTGTGTTCCATTGCAAAGATGGTACCAGTCACTCAGTATGTACATTTATTCATGTTAAAAAGGTTACATTTTTATGAATTAGATTATAAACTTTTTTTTTTTTTGTAGTGAGTGCGGAGCGCTTCCAGAGAGAGCCCGCCCCCACATGCTTTTGATTGGCTGTGATACATGATTCCGTCACATCTAGTGTGGACCCATTGCATATAGTTAGGACACTGTTTAAAATGTAATTTAATCTAATTTAAAAGTACATAATTTTTGGAATGCAATTATCTAGTCCAGATTACATGTAATCAGTTATTACCCAACTCTGTCTCAGTAAATGTTATTTCACACTTTTTTTATATATATATATATAATTAAAATATATATAGAGAGAGATAATAAAACACTCTTGATTTACTTTATCTGAATAGATGTGTTTTAATTGATCTTTAACAAAAACCTTTTGGTTTTTGCTTCTCCCGTTTGGAAAAAAATGAAGGTTCACAAAAACAATGTTGTATGCACATTTTTTATGTTTGCACAGAGAGAGCCCTCAACACAGGCATAAACGAGATGTGTAAGTGCTCCTCAGAGAGCCGTGTGACCTTACAGTTGTCCCTGTGTGAGGAGGTGGGCCAAGGTGCCCTTTGTTGTATTGGATTGTCTCTGTGAACTCTCTCTGCTCTCTGATGGAAGCACCAACGCAATTATGGACTCTATTTGTCATCATTCATTCTCATCTACTAAAACCTTAATCCTATTTGTGCCTCATCATACTCTCCTTTATATCAAGCTTAGCCTTGTTTACTCCACTTAGAGAAGGAAAATGTTCTTTTCTTTTTCTTTTTCTTTCTGCTTTGTTGTAATGCTGAGATTTACTGATAAAGCAGCTTCAAAATCTCAAGTTTATGTTGGGGAATAAATGTGCAGAAAATAACTCAAACCAGCTCAAGTCTCAAAAACTGCACAAGGTGTGACTGTCATTTTTTTCTTCTGAAGGGGTTTTTCCTGACCGTATCCTTGGAGTCGATCCTGAAGGTAGCCAAACACGCTTCTGAAAACAACAGGATCTTCTGCTTAAATCTGTCAGCTCCATTCATCTGTGAGTTCTTCAAGGAGGCCCTGATGAAGGTTATGCCCTATGTGGACATCCTCTTTGGCAACGAGACGGTGAGTATGTTTATGTGGACACATAAAAGTACATGTGAAAGAGCTACGTGTTTACTAACATGTTTAGTTGCTTGTCTCATCATTTAAGACTTATCTGTCGTTAGGGTTGGCGGTATGACCAAAAACTCCATGGTGTGAGAAAATGTACTTCGTGGTAGCAGTATATTAAGCATGGTTGTTTTTTTCCACACTACCAATAAGATTGTGCAGTAAGATCATTTATCTATAGTAACCTTTTATTCATCAAGGGCACTTTGAATTGATCAAAAGTAACAGTAAAGATTTGTCATTTATGATTCCAAGTAGGGCTGTGCGATATGCACAAAAAAAAAAACATATTTCCGAAAGAAAACCAATGATAGCTTTATCAAAAAGTTGTAACATGTCTCTAGAACAAACTTAAGTTGAAATAATCACCAAGTAAAAATGTCAAACAAAATCTAGACATATGGCAAAAAATTATAATAAAAAAAAAATAAAATAAAACCTGTGTTCAGGGATGTTTTTTTTTTTTTTTTTTTTTTTTTGGCCATGCATTGGTCATAAAGCTCACTGTAGCAGTGCCTCAGGTGTTATATGTTTTGCCCAATATATTTATTGCCCAAGGTTCACTCGTACTCTGTCTGCAGTGCGTATACAGTAAGTTACGTGTACGTGGTTCAGAAGCAGCAACAAGTGCATTATTGTAACGCGAAAGCACATTAAAATAATGCACGAGTGCGAATCTATCCACTCGCATGCAGATTTCCTTTGCTCTGTTAACAAAACCAGAAGCGCGTGCTCAAATCATAGACTGTATAAGGCTCAGATACACGCTGCCTTAAAACGTGCCTCCTCTCACTCAACCTGTGTCCTGTGCACTCACAACTCTCTCTGTGCTCATGTGCAAGATATTAAATCTTTTCGCACCTTTCTATTTATAACCTTTTCTGTTCTCATCTTTTTACTGCATGCAGTGTGAACGTTTTGATCCGTTAACATGGGCTTGAAAAAAAAAAAAAAAAGGCTATGCATCACAGACAGAGTGTGTGAACCTGGAGTTAGGCATATGCCCAGTCTGCTCTGTTCTCGCGCTCCCCTTAGGTGCGCTGCATCCTGATTGGTTCAGATAACATACTGCGGGAGGTCGGGCCGGCGAAAAATCGTGCTATAAAGCGATTTAGAAATCGCGCAAACTCAAATCGCGATTTTATTTAGATTACGATTAATCGCACAGCCCTAATTCCAAGTAAGTGGTGTTGTTTTTTAAAATGTGTATTTATCAGAAAATTCTGAAAAAAAAATCATTCATTGTTTTAACTGACAGTTTCCATGCAAATATTAATCAGCATGTCTGTTTACGGTGTTAAAAATAATACTAAATGTTTGACTACCAAATCAGTATATTAGAATGATTTCTGAAGGATCACGTTACACTAAAGACTGTAATTACATGACAGTAATGACTGCTGCAAATTTTGTTGCATCACAGGAATAAATTACATTTGAATTTATATTCCAGTAGAAAACAGTCGTTTTAAATTATAATATAAATTACTATAAATATAATATTTATATTACAGTTTTGCTGTATGTCATGCAGCCATAGGTAAACATGGGAGACTGTTTTTTAAAAAGTAAAATATGAATTGTAGTATATGAAAGGGTGCGTAAATTTCTTTCCATTTATTCAGAACTTCGACAGATTGACAGAAATTAAAATAATCATAATAATAATAATAAGTGGCTGATTTATGTTGCACTTGAGTCATAAACTAATGACACAAAAAGGGATTCCGCACCAATATCCAAATAAAAAATGTGCAAAGTCATGTGACCGATCTTTGAATTCTGATTGGACGAATCACATCGGAAACTTTTTAAAATAAGTAATACATTCTGCACACACACCATTTGAATTTATATTCAAAATGTGAAGTTCGTACTCATTTTGAGCCAAGTGTTGGCAGTGTACTTTAACATTTCTTTGTTTCTATTGTGTAGAAATTACATAAAGCAATCCTGCCCACGGATATCCGTATAAATGTCTGCCACAATTTAAATCTCGACCGATTTCAAGTGTTGCGTTATACTGTTTACTGTCAAACAGCCCAACCAGGAAATTAAACACTGATGCTGGGCAAATTCAGATTCTCTTCACCTAGACTATTTATAGAGCTGCTTGAGTTCCGGTTAAACTGACAGCCACAATCTTGCTGTTTCTCAGGCTAATTAAATAGCACATACGTGGCATGTAGCTGCAGTCTTTGTTGGGCAGTATTAATGCGTGTTAGTCTTTATGTATGCCTAACTCTCTGCTGGTTGGTTTGAAGTGTTTTGGCAGCTGGAGCTTGTCTGAATGCGTGTGTGTGGGCGGGATCTAACGCAGACAGGCAGGCCTTTATCTGTGCTGACAGGGTAGGCGCAGCGAGAGACGTCCAGGCCCTGCACCAGCCTCACGCCCCCTTAACTGGCACACACCAAGTGTGTAATATCCAGGGAGCGGCGTTGGTCTAATTGAGTCCTTCCCTGCTCCCCTCCTGCCTGCCTGCATGACATAAACCAGAGAAAGTGAAACATTTCAGGAAATGTAATGGCCTCCAGTTAATTAAGTGAGAGAGCTGTGCAGTAAAGAGCCAAAACCAGATGGCGCTGAATTTATGCTCGCCGAATTGGGCGCACACAGCGGCACGTACACAAACTTGCATGTAATCTCCAGCAATTTGCCCACCGTTTGCCACATACATGATAAAATTCAACAATGTGAATTGTCTGTGTCATTACAGATGAATTTGTTGAGCAGAAGGCTCATACAATGTAGATAAATGGCATGATTAATTGGAACAGAATGAATAACCCTGACTGATGTTGTATAAGCAGTGATTAACTCGCGCTCAGAGCTCAGATTGTTTTAAATAACAGGGGAGTTAAAGCCATGATTGCTGGGAGGTTACGAAATGATTGAAATCGCTCCGCTGCTGCTTATGGGAGAGGGAGAGAACGAGCGAGAATCGAGGGAGGGAGGAGCAAGACGAGAACTTGGAAGAGTTGACTCATTGTGAAGATCTACCCAAAGGCCTTCTGTCTAACGCTGACTTTTAAATAATGTTATTCATGTCCCAAAAGACAGACAAGGAAATTGGACGCTTTTGACATGCCCCAGAACAGATGATCTTGGACTTTGCATCAGAAGCCTCCTTGTTTGCCTGTGTGTGGCATGTGAATCATTCTTCTAAAACAGTTAGCACCAGTCCTCCAGTCTGATTGGCTGAGAGGCACTAATATCCAACAGTAGAGAAGTTTCACTTTTGGTCTGACTTCTCATGTCATTGTTTGCACATTCCAGTCAGACTGTTTTTACAGTTGTTTAAGCTTCACTTGGAATTGTTTTCATTAGGGATACAGAATATGTTAGTACCATATATCACTTATCAGATAATATTACGTTTTAATTATTTAACAATATCAACCAATATAGTATGTTTAATTGTCAATGCTCATCTATTACTTGTGCAAACATCATGCTTGCTGTTTAAAAATGTGTTAATCTTTAAAAATACTAATAACATTTAACTGTTAAATATAATCCTTAGCAAATCTCAAAATAAATATACATTTTTCACACTGTATGTTTTTTATTTTAAAATGCCCAAATTCACTTTTAGCTTCTTTTTTCTTTCTTTCTGGCTTTTTTTTATTGCCACTATTTTATTGTTTTTCAGACATAATTTTAATATTGGTGCATCCCTAATTTTCATTGGCTGAGCAAAAATAGGCAAAGGACCAGATTTCCTAAACAGGGCAAATTGGCACAAGAGCGCAACTCCAGGTGATATACTGACAACATGCATATTAATAAACACAGACGCAATATCTCATTTACATATGGACAACACAATATACCAAGTGCAGCACAAATTAACATATTCGCAAAGAAGCAGAGCCGATGTTCATCAGGTGCGGTTGATCTACTTTAATACAGTTTAGTTTAAGACATGCTTTTTGGGGGGCATTAAATAATCGCACAAATAGCAGTAATTTGACAAGCGCAAATGTTAGTAAATCACATTGCATGATTCAGTTTAATACTCTCTTCCCATGAAGCTTGTGCTTAAAAGGGAAACTCCTATAAATGCATATTCAATAAGGTCAGGCGCATGCCTTTTGATCGCTAATTCTTCACTATGCACTACGCATCTTTAATAAATCCTAACAGTACTATTGTAATGCCAGAAGATATTTTGCACTGGCGCAAGCTGTTAGTGAATCTGGCCCAAAGTATCTTCCGACATTTGATCTAAAATCTAATTTACTCAATATCACCTTCTTGTTTATTGCACTGTTGAATTCGTTGCATTGGCAGAATTCTACAAAATTCCCAAGATATTTTTAAGTCAATATTTTAGCCAGTGTTATTCTACTTTATACTACCAATAACTGCAGTACTCTCCAGTCTATTTAGGACTGTTTACCTTATTTAAGTAAGCAAATCTATTCCAAAGTTTTCTTTCCCAAAATCAGGACAGAAAATGAGGAAAACATCAAAATCCATCAGGGCCTAATTATGACTCTGTCTGGGGCTCTACATCTAGACTTATCCATTGATAGCAACCACTGTACTTTCTTTGTGGAAGGATACGTGCATGTTTGCATATCTACAGTACAGTGATATATTTTCTTGTGCTGGAGTGTGTGTCCTCCCCCGCTGAGTTTGTGTAGGTGACGGACAGTTCATGCAGGAAGCCCGAGGCGATGAGGGATATGCCTGACATTGGGCCTCCATCTCCCAGCTGATTCAGACAGCTGCACGCACACACACAAATATTGAGAGACAGATGTCAAGTTCAAAAAATCTTGTTGACAATCAAACACGGACATTTCCAGAGCTCTGAACCATGGCAGGCCCCCTCTGAGATGCTTAGAAGTCTTCCTAAAACATTTGGTGATGTTTTTCATGGTTAGCAAAAAAATGTTTTAAAGTAGTTTGGAAACAGCTGTCTGAATTCAGAGCAGAAGGAAAGAGGGACAGGCAGAGAGAGAGAGAGAGAGATGCAAGGTGAGGTAATTAAAACAATGCTGGAGCTGGATGCTGTCAGGCGAGTGCTTTACTGTATCACTCACTGCACTCAATTACAGCCGTCTGTCTTCTCTCGACCTCTACACAATGACCTGCAAGACATCGCTGTGTGGAGAGACAGTTAGGAGTGCTGCTAGGACAAGTGATTTGCTCTCAGGGAGCAAGAGATGCTAACAAAATGGTACCAACGTTTTTTTTTTTTTCTCAAAAACCATACTGCCAAAAAAAGTGAAAAAATTATTATTATATAACTATTAGCATTCATATTAGTAGTAGTAATTAGAGTTATTAGTAGTAATATTATAGTAATAATAGTAAATTCTTCCAATCTTGATAAAGTAACCAATGTGGCAATGAAAATCTTTTTGTTGTTTAATTTTTTTTTATAATGATTTATTAGGGAATTGACCTCAATGAAACTGATTTTGTTTTTTTTTGTTTTTTTTTTACATTTCTTCATGCAGTAATCACAAAATATTGGAAAGGTCATAAAAATAATAATAATAATAATTTATATTTAAAAGCCTAAAATAATCCTGTTAAGCAAGTTAAGTTATTAGTAAAAGATTAAGTTAAGATAGATTATTTTGGTTTTATAACTATTATTTATAGTTGTTGTTGTTGTTGTTGTTGTTGTAATAACTTATATTAATATAAGAAATATTATTATATGACCCTGGATGATAAAACCAGTCATAAGGGTAATTTTTTAATCTGAAAGTTGAATAAATAAGCTTTCCATTGATGTATGGTTTGTTAGGATATGAGAATATTTAGCCGCGATGCAACTATTTGAAAATCTGGTGTTTAAGGGTGCAAAAAAAAATCTAAATGAAGAAAATTGCCTTTAACGTTGTCCAAATTAAGTCCTTAGCAATGCACATTACTAATCAAAAATTAAGTTTTGATATATTTACTGTAGGAAATTTACACAATATCTTCATGGAGCACGATCCTTACTTAATGTCCTAATGATTTTTGGCATAAAAGAAAAATCGATAATTTTGACCCATACAATGTGTTGTTAATTATTTCTACAAATATAGCCATGCTACTTAAGACTGTTTTGTGGTCCTGGGTAACATTATTATCTTTATTTCATTAAAAAAAACATAGAAAAAGCCTCATAAATGTCTGTTTAGTGTGTACTCTTTACATAAAACACAAATACTTCTGTAGATTTATAGTCCATGCTAGTCGTTTTTTATATCTCAGGGATGATAGCTGTGGTCTTGTATGTGTCGCTGCTGGATCAGATAGGGTCACAATAGGGAAGATGAGCTAACCACTATAATCGGAGGACTCAGGAGGCTTTCCCCAGAATATCCCTCACATTGAGCCACAGAAGCCATTTTCAGCTTGATGGGGAGTTCCATAACACAGATTTGAGGGTGAGAGTGAACCCGGGCCGGCACTGCCTTTAATAGGCGCCTGGCTCTCTTTAGAGACGCAGAGTGATGATGGATGGAAGAGACGCTATTGTGTTGAGGGCCGATCAATAGCTGCCACCGAGCCCAGTGTATTTCTGTCAGTGTGGAGTTGAGTGTAGGATGTCAGCTGGTTGTTGCCAGGATGATTTGGGAAAGTTTAACACCAACCCGCTCTGACGCCCTACACATCAGTCATTTTGGGTAACAGAAGGGTTTCACGGTCATTTCTGACACACACACATCTGTGAATGTATGTCTCGTATTGATTTTCTCTTGTGCGGGGTACTTCTGTTGTCTGCACTGAAGTACCTCTCATTAGTGACTTCACTATTATCCTTCACCATTCAGTTCAACTGACACCATCGTACAAGTCGATTCATAAAACAGGTGGTTATGGTTCTAAATTCTGATTGGTTTAGCCATGATTGAAGGTATTGTAAACTGATTAATATTGTAAAATATCCATTTCGTTTTAATTGGCAAATTTACGACGTTGCTTGAGAGTTGTAAGCGGTCTACAGTTTATTGTCAAGAGTTCAAACAAAAGAAAAAGGAAGTTCCTTGCTTTTTAATGACAAGGTATTAAGTAATAGTCATGATGTAAGAATAGCAATGATTTATGATGTAACCTGTCTAAATTTAGCGAGAAATCTATTGTTTTTGCGCCGTTTCAGCTCCTCCAGCATGTTTTGTTATCCTGTTTGTGGACATTCCCCTGAGGATGACTACATCGAACAAGTGTCGTTGACTCATCTGAAGCATCACGTCATTCTTCATCTGTATATGTGTGTGTGACAGACCAGTCTGGAACTCTGTGGCCTCGCGTGTGTATGTGCGTGGTCTCTATATTTACCGTTATCCTGTGTTAATCATGCAATAGCTTTAGCTATTCCCACAACCTTGTTTATGTGCTAACTTGCATTCCTGCACTGAAGTGCGGACAATGGCAGGCTTTGAAAGGGATCGGAACGTACTGTGTGCTAATAAGGCTGTCATTGAGGGAGATATCATGTGCCCTGGACGGGGGTGTTTTGGTTTTTTTTTGCTGTTGTTGTTTCTCCACCTCTGTAAGAGGCCATAGAGTAAGGCCAGGAGAGACTGCAGTAAGCACTCATGATTCTGGTAATGATATCATTACAGCTAGTCATTGCTTCTCATGCATTGTTTAACAAAGATATGTTTGAAGTGCTCAGCAAAGAGCTCAGGCAGAGCTTTCTCAGCTTGCAAGCTGAATCAGAAGGCGGTCAAGATCAAGAGCAGGAGACACCTTTTTAAGCTCTCCACTTGACAGAAAGGAGAAAGTTAAATTAACATCCCAAAATGACAGCATGTAAAAAGTTTTTTTTTTTTTATTCAGCACTTTTCTCTCTATTCATATCCAGTATAGTGACACTTAAAATGAAAAAAATAATAATAATTATTGTTTTCGAAAGAAGGCTATTATGCTCACCAAGGCTGCATTAATTTGATGAAAAATAAAAGTAATATTGTGAAATATATATATATATTTTTTAAAAAGACCATTTCAATATGTTAAAATTGTATTTAGTCCTGTGATGCAAAGCTGACTTTTCAGTACGCTGGTCTTCAGAGTCACATGATCCTATAGAAATCGTTCTAGTCTGCTGGTTTTGGTGCTTAAGCAATATTTTTTTATTATCATCTATGTAGAAAAAATTGCTGCATAATATTTTTTGTGGAAACCATTGTAAACTACCGTTAAAAAGTATTGTATGAATAAAATTAATTTTTTTAGCAAGGATGCATCAAGTAAAAGCAAAGACGTTAATAATGTTACAAAAGTTTCAAATAAATTAAACCAGTGTCCCATGGTTTCCAAAATATTAAAAAGCACAACTATTTTCAACATTGATATAATAAATTAAAAAGATAAGAACCGTTATTAATAATTAAGCACTAAATCAGCATATTCGAATAACTTCTGATCAATCACGTGAACTGAAGGCTGAACTAATGGCTGCTATGCAACACAAGAATAAATTACATTTAATAAAATGTAATTAAAATACAATACGATTAAAGACACTTGTACATTTTTAATCATGGTTTAGATCAGGCCACTTTATGTGCAGATATGTTTTGATGATCTTGTTATCGTGGATGCAGTGTGAGGGTTTTTGATGATGTACCCTGTGGATATCTTCGTTCTCCTCTGAATTGTCCCAGGCCCAGCCCCCCCCCCCCCCCCCCTCCACACTGCCTCTGCAGTCTGCAGTCCACCTGGACGCCCGCCATCTGCAGCCACGTCAACATCCATCATCCCACACACTCTAAACAGCATCAACACACACTCACGTCCAGGATACCAGAACACATCTCACGCCAAATTACAGAACATGCCCGTAGCATTTCTCAACCTCTCAGATCTCTGTGGGATCTAAAATGAAGCATCATAAACCCAAGTGTCACAGTGATACAGTGTGCTGTACTCAATAAGAATGTTGTTTTTTTCTGCAGGCCTGGTGAAGCCAGTAGTTGTTGTTTTTTGTTTGCCTTGCCAACATTTTCACATAGCTGCAAAATTGTGTTGTTTAGCAGCATATATTTTAAGCGTGAGAATTTTAATATAGTTTTCACGAGCCAATTCGGATAATAATTTGCAGAAATATTTGTATCCACTAGCTTTGAGGATGGATGGGTGGATTGATAGATATATGGATGGATAGATTTGTTTGGGGCTATATCTGGGCGACATGTCATCAGTAATGGAAGTGTTGTCTAGGACAGGCTTCACTTACTCTCAGCTCTTTAGCAGTAATTGCATCTGGTGGTGGTAAGTATAGGATTAGTGGCTTTAGATAAATTTCCACCAAAAGGGCCTGTCTTCTGTGGCTTGTTTGTGGCTCTCTCAGCATCTCTCTTTCTTCATCCTTCCGTCTCTCTGGCTGTCTTTCTTTACTGGTTTGTTGTCGGTTGTGCATCACGCTCCAGTTGGCCTGCTGCATTCTCAGGGGAGTACCTTTAACACCTCAGCAGTGCCGCTTTCTTCTCTCTAATCTTCCCCTTCCCCTTCCCCTGCCCAGATTACTGTATCAATAACCATCTGCCGGCCTCCTCAGACAGCACTGCCCCGGTACAGTCACAGCCTGTGGTCATACAGTCCTGCCTCATGCAGGATTATGTGGGACGTTTGAGCCAACGTCATGAAATTGCACTGTGATTGGCCTGTGAGTAAGCAACAGTTGCATCTTTGTTTTTCTTTCTGTCTGGGCTCCCGCTGATTCACCAGTGTTTATGTCACCAGTGCAAAAACAATGTGGAAAAAATAACATCTTATGACCGTGTGGTCAAGTAGGTCTTGTTTTTTGTCTGTGTATTCTTTTGCTGCTGTTATTTTCTTCTTTGTTTAGCTAGCGGATGATTTTAGAGTTCAGCCCATCCCTCAAGTGGTGCGTTGTTGTTGAACTGTCTTTTTTAGGTCCCTTCCTCTTGCAGCTGGCATGGCTAACCCACTGGCCAGATTCACGAAGAGAAATACTCTCTTCATTTTCTGCTTTGAGCTTCACAACATGGATAACGGCACAGGATGGAGATGAAAGAGGACGCTGAAGTAAATAACTAGTGAGGTTGGCCCTCGTGAGCTCCCCGGCCCGGTCTGTCAGGGCCACGTTTCTAACCCAGACCAGATGTCAGTGTGCACTCACCCTGACACTCCTCACCTCCTCCATGCCACCTTTGTTCTTCTCTGTCCATCTTCTTTCATGATTTATTTTTGTGCCATTCCCAAGTCTGTCTAGCGTAAGGTTTTTTTTTTTTACACCATATACAGTATACATAGGGTGGCCATATGCACCATTCATATGGGACACGTCCTGGCCAGGAATTTAATATTGCCTAAAACATCCAAATCAGTTTGACCAATAACATATTGTTATTAGTATTGTTTATAATTGACCAATTGTGGGGCTGTGTGTGAGAAGGTGAGAACTACAGGGAACGATCAAATCGATGCAAAGCATGTGTTAGTTCGGTCATTTGATTTGAATCGTTGCTGCACACCGATCAAAAAAAGACACCAAAGTATGTTCGTGATAGAAAATCAAAAGCATTAGGAGCTGTCTGCTCTGCTAAATATATCTAAAGTATACACCATACTTTACAAGTTTAATTTGTAGACACAACAAGTTAGCAATTTGTTTTTAGCACAGACACTGTGGTTTTGTGGTCCTTCAAAACATTTCAGCCCATTTGTTTCAGTTGCCTGAAAGACTACTTCTGGCTGAGCCAATGAAGTGCAGCATTGCATGCCCGTTTATTTTAGCTACCTTGGTTGCGGAAATATTTTTCCAAATTAATTTTTCCTATAGGAATTTTGAAAAGCCTTTGTTTAAGAGTTGTAAGGCATGAAACAAACCACTTATATTACTTTGATATGAAGCAAAAAAACAAACAAAAAAAACAGACAAAGTGTACCGAACAGCTGAGGCAGGGTAAAAATATATTAAACTGTAAATATTTGCTGGTTCCAGACCAGTTCTCTGATTGGCTGAAGTTTCTCTACAGAATTTTAGGCAATATATATTTCAGCAGGAATCTGTATTTGCGAAAGTTACAATTTAAAAATCAATACCCCTATGGAGAGAATTAATTAGTTTTTTTTTTTTCTTAGGGATCCAGACTGTTGCACCCTCTAGTTTGGAGCGGGACTACCTGTCTATATGATCATAGCAGATGGTAAAATATTTGGGTAATCCGCTGGGAAACATATACAGTAATTATACAATAATACATAAAGGCTTTAAGTGTTAACAAATCAATTAATTAGCCTTTAAAAAATATTTGTAAGAAGATTTGTTTATGAAAAATTTTAGCTGTCGTAAGCCATTTCCATTCTGAGCATGAGAAATGTCCTCGAAAACTGACGTAAATATACCGTATTTTTCGGACTATAAGTCGCACCTGAGTATAAGTCGCATCAGTCCAAAAATACGTCATGACGAGGAAGAAAACGTATATAAGTCGCACTGGACTATAAGTTCGCATTTATTTAGAACCAAGCACCAAGAGAAAACATTACCGTCTACAGCCGCGAGAGGGAGCTCTGTGTCTTCAGTGTAGACAACAGGAGCACTGAGCAGCATAGAGCGCCTTCTCGTGGCTGGAGAAGGTAATGTTTTCTCTTGGATCATGTCTCTTAGTTAATTTCTCTTGGTTCATGTCAAATTAATTTTGATAATAAGTCGCATCTGACTAAAAGTCGCAGGACCAGCCAAACTATGAAAAAAAGTGCGACTTATAGTCCGGAAAATACGGTACTTAAATATGATGTTTGTCATGCTCTAGGCCTAGGCCTTCTCTTTTTAGCAAATAATAAATATCAAATAATAATACATTTGCGTATTCCAAATTGATTCCAAATAATAATGTAAAAATTGCATTTGCATGCATATGAATGGAAGTCAGTGGTTTACGAAGTCTTGTGTGATAACAGCCTTAACATGTATTTAATCGTTTGTTGTCTTACTGAATATGATGAGATTGGCTTCTGTCATTTGACATGTCTCTGTTTTCGTCCTAATTATGAAGCACAAAGCTTTGGATATGGTTCTGGTTAGTGTGTTGTGCCAATAGAGTGACTTTTAAAGTGTAGATTTATTACAAGTCCATCATTTCATAGTCTTTCCTAGTAAGGTTGCATTAACTCAAATTCCTGGAGCTAATCTTGAAATAATGCAGCTTAATCACTCTTAATAAAAGAGTGGCTCACCTTGGCTGCTGGATGGCCACATTATCAGATCATTGAGCTGTAATTGGTGTCATGAAACCTAGTGGTGGGTTATCTCCATGGGGACTGGAGTTTTTCCCCAACTTTATGGTGCAAAGATTAACCTTGGAGTGTTTGACCCCTGTGTGGTGAACACAAACATGGGTGTAGCTGTAGCTCTGTGAGCCAGAAAAGGGGAATCATCTGACTGGAACCAAATACAAACAGCTACAGTAAATGCCAGGTTGGAGTGTTTTCTGTGATGTCAGATGGTCTATTATAGAGTAATGTACATGTCTCGGCTCTATTATGCAGTGCCTGTGACAGACAGACAGACTGCAAGTGGTCTCGGCCCTTTACATCCATGAAGCACTGGTTCTTTCCACCCCCTCTTCCTCTCTAAAGGCCGAGGTTGTCACAACTGGTCCCTAGAGCCATTCAGTCGGGCAAAGGGCGAACCCCAGCACACGTAATTGGAATCTTTTAATCCTCACAGAGCCCTTTTATTATCTGAAATAAAGCAGTTTTATTCATACATCTTGCTTGGGCTTCAGGTAATGTTGTGGTATTTTATGTGACATGGTCTTTTTAACCAGTAACGTCATTGCAAATGTACACACAATCCAGAGTAAAGGCCCGTTGACACGCCACAACTATAACACGAGTATAATGTAATGGCAGTGAGGAGCGATATCAACTTTTTTTTTCCAGCTAATGAATGATAGCCAATCAGAATCCATCTGTCTTTAACTGAGAAAACTGCAGCACGTTAATGTCAAATGCTGTTGTTAATGCTAATATGATTATTGTCTTTGTGCTTGGTGTAAACGACATTCGCTGCAACTAGCTTATCATCACACCACAAACATACATTTGAGACCTTGTGACACATCAGAATATTTTCATTCATTATATTTAAAAAATCATTTGATTTAGAGCATGCCAAATGCGTGTGTGATTCTACATTTCATAGACGCAGCTGGAGAATATGTGGTCACACTATTTTAAAGTCCCATTCCGTGATTAATAAACCGTTAACCGTTTGGCTCAAACTACTAATTTGCTTCTTATTAATAAGTATTGTGTAGGATAAAGGCATATATAAAATGGTCATGCAGAATATGTGCTTAAAGGGGGCGTGAAATGCTCGTTTTCACTCAATATCCTGTTAATCTTGAGTACCTATAGAGTAGTACTGCATCCTTCATAACTCCAAAAAGTATTTCGTTTTATTATATTCATAAGAGAAAGATAGTCTGTACCGATTTTCCCGGAAAAACACGAGCGCCTGGAGGCGTGACGTGTGGGCGGAGCTAAAGAATCACGAGCGCCAGTTGCTTTGAGAGCGTTTGGAAGCTGTGGCAGCTGTGAAGGCTGAAACTGAACGAGAGCAGCAGCAGCAACGACTCGCTCCGAGCGGGGCTCGAACCCGGGTCTCCGATGGTAGGCGGACGCACTAACAAGGAGGCAGAGATATTTTAAGCAGTTTTACTCACCGCCTGTGGTTCCAACACACAATCGTGACCCTTTTTCGTTGGGATTGCATCATCCTTAAGAAATAAACGATACGCAAATCCGTCGTCAAACTGGGCCTTGTTTGTAAAACAAGCATCTTCGAAATGCAGGGAACAAACAAAAACACTTCACAACTCCGTTGATGCTCTGTAAAAATAAACTCCATCCACTGGCCCCTTAATGCTGTTTTTTCTTTGGTAATCTTTGCAGGGTTGTCTTGCCCTGGCAACCAAAAACACACTCCTTTTGTGACATTTCGCGACGCTCTCGCTCTGATCAGTGAAGTCTGTTGTGCTCTCAGTCCTGTGCTATATGGGAGCGCGCTTTCTTCCGGCAGAAGTGCCTTAGGACCCATATAAGGAAATTCCGCTCCATCTAACGTCACACAGAGCCATACTCGAAAAAAACTTTCCGAAACTTGTGACAAACCGGAAGGAGTATTTTTGGAACAGAAATACTCCTTCAAACGTACAACTTAATTTTTGAAACTTTGTCCATGTTTAGCATGGGAATCCAACTCTTTAACAGTGTAAAAAACTCAGTATGCATGAAATAGCATTTCACCCCCCCTTTAAGTACTAATAAACAGCCAATATGTTAATAATGCTATTAAGCAACTAGTAAATAGTTTTTATTGGTCCCTATACTAAAGTGTTACCAAATTTGCTTATGAATAGTTTATAAAGATGTGGGGGGTGGTGGGAGTTGCAATGCTTTGATATATAATTGTATCAGCATGTCTGTAACCAGTTTTCTTGCATTTTTTTAAATTACAAATCTGATGAATTATTAGGTAATTTTCCATGTCTTTCACTGGTTTTTGGAGATAGAACTGAAGGTTATATAATGTATATCCTGTGCTACATACTCTAACAGAGCTTTGAAATGTGTCCTAAATGAAATCTCATTGCTACACTAAGCTCTCATTAATTAAGGCTGCATGTGTGCTTTGTTTTGCAGGAGGCCACCGCGTTTGCACGAGGACAAGGCTTTGAGGTGAGTGGATGGAGGATCACACACTAAACAGATCCTAAAGGATTATTTTTCAGCTGATAATGAAGTTCTTTTTCGGACAGTGATTGATGTGCTATTATACTCTCTTGGCCCCCTTGCAGTGGTCGCCATAGCAACCTGGCAGTCGTCATGGTTTCTTTGTTCAGCCAGCACTCCGGCTCACACACACTCTCTTTCTCTCTCTCACACACACACTTACACACACAAACACATTTTCTCCCCTACTCTCACACATTCTCTCTCTCTCTCTCTCGTCCCCCTCCTTTTCTGTTATGACGCATTCCTCCCAGGTCTGCACCCAACATCGCCTACAGATGTTATTTATTGAATTTTGAGAATGCTCTTGGGAGGAGAAAAAGAAATCCTCAGGGGCTGCTTTCAATTCTGTCGGTGTACTTGGCAGGGCTGGCAGGTGCCTTTGTCGAGGAACCCACCTTGTTAGCTTCATTAGACAGTGCGAGGATCCGCCGCGGCATTACGCTCAATTATACCACGCCGCATCCGCTCATAAATACTGGATCACCTTCCCCTCCAGTCTCAGAATGTGGAAACACTGATTGGCCTTGTTTGCACATAACACGTCAAAACAATACCAGTTATCTCTCTGAATAGCAGTGAAATGCAAATGTAATAGTAGTGTTTCTCGTCTCATATTCACAAGTGTACATGGGGTGGGGTGGGGGGGGGTTAAATGTGAATTCATAAGCAAAGTAAATGTGGGTTTAGGAACAGCACGCTTAAATAATTGAAGTGGCTTATCTTTTTTCAAATGCTGTACTATCCTCCTGAATGTGTTTTGTCTCAGTATGAATAATTGTCTTCCAGGATCACTCAAGGTGCGATCGACGTGACTGGAATGCAAAGCAGATTCTGGCAGCAGAGTAAGTTAGAGAGAGAGAGAGAGAGAGAGAGAGGGAGGTAGAGAGAGAGAGAGAGAGAGAGAGCGCATGCAGGGGCGAGAGAGAGAGAGAAGAGGAGCAGTTCGTGAGCCAGGGAGATAGAGGAGGGGGCGAGAGCTTGCATCGCACAGAGTAAATATATAAATGGCAAGCACTGTCACACACTGTGAGTACCTCTTCACTGATTTCACACACGTCATGTTGATTTAGGGCTCAGAGAAAAGGGAATCTTTGACATACGAGTCTTTGCCCCTGATTTTGCTTCAGAAATAAACGTCTCCACAGAGTATGGCAGCTGAAATGTAAGCATTTAGTGACAGGACGGAGAGAAATAGAGAAAACGCTCTAGTTTCAGGCCCCAAATATACTAAGAAGCATGTCATGGTTTGTCTTTCGATCTTATTCATACACGCCTCCGCACATCAGCTGACTTTCCACATCTGCGCATCTCAGTTTATGTGGTTCGTAACATCACAGACGTGCTCCCCCTTGTTCATCGGCAATAAACTTTGTACCCCACTCATACCTAGAGCGAAAACCGTGGTTTTATTTTATTGGGTAATAAAGCAATAAAGCGGTTTCCATCCAAGTTGGGAATTTAATTCATTCGAAAAATCATAATATTTTGAAAACAGTTTTCAATAAACCAACGTGTTTAGGAGAACAAAATCATCACTTGGCGCAAAATAGAAATGAAAATTGTAGCAGCTGTGGTCCTTTTTAGATTATTTAATTACTTCTGACTTTTTAAATGGACAGCTAGGAATTTATTCAGTAAATTTAGTTTTTTCCTTTTTTGAAGTTTCTTACATGTCTTTTATAAACTTCTATAAATAAATTTGTTATAAATTAAGTACTATATATATATAACATTACAATACTTCATTTCTAACATTTAAACAAAATCATCCACCAGGTTTGTACATTAAGGTGCATTTTGAATTTATACAATTTCAGGTTTTGCCAGTTTTTTAAATATATAACATTTATTAAATATATTTTATCATATATTTATTAAATATATTTTATCATATATTTATTAATATATTTATCATATATTATTAAATGTATTTATCATAATATATCGTTAGCCATTTGACATTTTGGATTTATAATCTTTTTTTTGTTATTATTGTATTATGTTTCTTTATATTGATATATCCTCCCGGCATTTTTACTGCAATATCTCAGAAATTGCATACAATACATGGATGAAAACATGGATAATGATATGCATTATTGTGGTTGTAGGCACTTTAAATCTCGAAGTCTTCCCAGGATGCCTGTTCTTTAATACAAGCTTCCAATAAGCTCAGTGATTATCCAAAGAACTCCCTAGCAGACGCTGCCAGACATGCTGTACCTTTGTAAAGATAATATTTTTCTCACTTCTTAAACAATGTGGCAACATTCAGGAAGTGTGAAAGAAGAGTGTTTTTACAATACAGCTCTACATCTCGTGAAAATCTACACGCTTTATGAAAGTGAAAATCAAACACGTCTGCTTAGCGTCAATCCATTTCTTTTGCTTCAAAGAGATGCCTTGTTAATAAATCAATTTACATCTCAAGAAGGTAGATAAGAGTGTGTTATTTTCTCTCTGTATTGAGCCGGCATTAGATCTGGCTCACAGTGTGATCCGATCCTCATCTGTTTTACTTAAATACCCTTAGATGTTGAATCCGCCGCAGGGTAATTGATGTTCTATTGGCTGCTGTTCTTCCTACAGACTACAATGAAGGAGCTGTTTTATTAGCTTTAATATGGACACAGAATTGGACACCCTAATAAGGCAGGGGTTTTTTCGCCTGCTTTCATCATTGTTAAAGGAGAACATCTCTTATGATAATCACTGACAGCTACATTATGGCTTCCATGAACTGATGGTTACCAGTGAATGGAGAGATATTATGGTTAAGCTTAATTAAGCTTGTGCTTATTATGTTTTTTATGCTTAAAACCTTCATTACACACCCCTCTGATCAAACACCGTTATTGAGTAGCAAGTAGTCAATGGCATGAATATGCTAATGTGTGTCTGAGACCTTAGCAGGGAGCTATGTAATCTTTTACACTGAAGGGTTAGTTCAGCCAAAAAGCCTGTCAAAATTCAATCAAGCTCATGTCATTACAAACCTGACTGACTTTCTTCCTTCAGTAGAACACAACAGAAGATATTTAGAAGAATATTTTAACACTTTTTGTCCATACAATGAAAGTTAATGGGGTCCAAAACCAACACTAACAAATCTTCTTTGGTGTTACATACAATTTTAACACGCATCTCTGTGTATACTTTTTGGTCATAAAGGTTTAAAATGACATGAAAGTAAACGATGACAGGATTGAAATTTTTGCCTGAAATATCCTTTTAAGAAAACAAAGACTTCTAAACCACAGCTTCAACTTGTCTCACTTTTTACATTCAGTCTCAGTGACAAATTGCCTTCAACAAGCCCTGGAAACAGTATTAACCTCTCCATTAGCACCTCTGTAGACTCCCACAACGCCTCTCCCTTCTTTCCTCCTTGGGAACGATCAACCTTTTAGTGGTGATTAGAGGCTGTGTTTGGGGAAGCGATTAAAAGCCCCCTACACAATTTAGCTGAAGCAAGTTAGCGCCAGTGGGGGAAACGCCAACATGGGAGCATGCATCCCACGGCAGCTGCTCCTAACAGTCTCCGAAGCCCTCTGCCCCCCAACCTCAGCACCTGTCTGCAGGAGAGATGTGCACAGAAAGCCTCTTTATTCCCAGAAGGGCTCTTGCCTTTCTCTGTCTGGACTGAAGGATCCAGTTGTGATGTTTCTTGATGGGTTAATTATGAGAATAGCTCTGACAGTTGATATTCAGATCAAAGCGAACAGGCGTTCGGTCCCTCTCAGTCCCTCAGGAATATATGTATTCACACCAGCAGATAGCTATGCAGTGATAAGTGCCTGAGAGTGAGACAGGAAGGCTAATTTATACCCCACACCTCCTAAATCCTCACTCTCTCTTCCACTTCTGCATCCAACTCGTCCCTCCCTCACCCCCTCCCCAAAATCATGCTACTAAAAATTAAACGACTCTTAAGAAGTGAATGATTAATCTAATGAAGCTGCAGAGGTGTTCTACTTCTGCTAATGAAGCCTTGCATTCTAATAAGTCACAGGAATACACTGTAATCATAATTGAAATGCCAAGCAGGGTTAAAGACAAACTGTGATCGCAGATGTTGCAGCGCCGAGTTATATATGTAGAAAGAAAATGAGTAGGCAGCGGCTGCTGGGGGCTTTTATTCAGAGCTCAGGGTCCTCAGATTCCAGCTAAACATCTGTTTTTCAATGGGCAATCGCTGTATCCTGAATACATATAACAGACTTCTCGGCTTTTACAAGCGCCCTGCAAGTTTCTATGCATGCTGACTCCCCTAGGTCTGAAATGAAACACCTCCTCACTCTTCGAGGAGTAAAATAAAAAAAGTTGGTTTGACATGAAGAGTTTGGATTTGTGATTTGCATTGTTCGAGGCCAAGAAAAGAGAGTAAATTATGAATGAGTAATGCTATTCGTGCACGTCAGACATTTAATCTGCGCAGTTGAATGGAGCTCCATATGAATATATGACTCACTCCATAGGTCCCCACCCCCTCCCCTCTGAGTCTCCTGGCGATTAAGTGTTCATGAGCATGTGTAGCAACACTCTCTCATGGCTATCATGTGTTTGATAGTTTTAATGTTGGGATAATGGTGGGCTTATAGGCAGCCACTTCTCGTCACAGGATACCTATAGACCTGCAGCCCTTGACAGATTTACAGTGCACAGTCAGCTGATACTGTAAAACAGTAAGGGTTTCATAGAGCCCTGGGTTTTGCTTAAATCAAGCCACCACATTCGTACTCCTCCTGCTTTCTGGGTCTAGCCTTGGGCCTTTACTGTCTGTGGTTGAGTTTTCCAGAAAAGACTTAATTATCTAGTTAGTTTTGCATTCTGGTGTCGGTTCCAATCGGAACACTTTGTTAACCTTCCACAGAGCATGCTGTATTAATGATTTCATCCATATTTATGAAGTAGCTTAATACTTGTTGGGGGAAAAAACTTTTTAATGTATTTGTATTAAAATGTGGGTCATAAGTAAATTTTAAGCTGATGTTTAACAGTAAATTTGGTTTTAAGGTGCAGTTACATTTATCATTGTTTTTTGAATACCATTTGAGTGATTTAATTGTTTTTTGCCATTTTTGCTTTTATTCAGATAGAATAGTTGAGCTTGGGTCGTCCAAAGTACAGTTGCGCTACATTTCGAAGCGCTGCAGGGTGATTATGATTGGGAATTACCAACACAGATTTCACATTTGGTTCAACTGGTCACAACATTTTCAAGTGTCTTTTTTTTTTTTTTTTTTTTTTTAAGCTGTGCTTCTTATATTGCTTCATTTATAATAAAAAATAGTACTATTTTGCTCGCGCCTTCAATGTCCTGTTAATGAAAAACGTGAATCACTGAGCAAATTTCACTTTCAATACAAATGCAAATGAAAACAACTGTCTGGCAGTGTAAACTCACACCAAAGTCAATATCTTGAACAGCAAGTGCTGCAGTAAGCTGATTGAATCTGTTCGGCACCCTTTTTTGTTGAGTGTGGAGGGAGACAGAGGTGATGAGGCAGCTGGGCCTGCCTGGGACACACCACACTACCTCGCCATTAACAAAACTGTCAAGGGCTGGTGGCTGCCATGGCCAAGCAGCCTCTCTAGTCTGCTTTTGGCAGTGGGACGAGTGGACATGTGACAGACTCAAAGCTTTGGCAGCGTTGGACTGCCTCAGACCCTCTTATTGGGGCTTTGTGTGACTGGAGGTGGGGGGATGGTTTCGAACCACCAGCACTCAACCCCTTAGACCAACCCACCCCCAGCACCAGCACCACCCATTCCAAACACACACACCCCCCCCCACCCCAGCTCCTTCTGTCCAGTACCAGCTGGGAGGTGTGAGGACTAGAAAATGCAGATGATCTCATTCAATTCCCTAAACATCAAGCACTCACATATATACTTAACTGTTAGTTCTATACTAATAATTAGGAAGTTATAGTATTATTTAAATGCAGATTCCATTTGCATTAATATTTTATTTAACACAATGAAATTTATAAATGTTGGCTTCCAAAAGGGTCCATATACTTTTGGACCTACTGTAGTTGTGGACAGTGCGCTGCTCTGCATGCTTGGAGCCCACTCCTACCTGGTCAAAGCTGGCACCCCAATCAGGATCTTGTACTTTGACATCTTCAGTGCCCTCAACATGCCTCTCCAACTTGGTAACAAGCTCAGCGCGATACCGGTGAACGCCTCCACAATCTCCTAAATCATAGACTATTTTACCAGCAGCAGAAGTTGCGAGGCTCCAGGGAGAGAGCATGGAGTTCTACAGGTTGCTTGGAGTCCACTTAAACAGCAGACTGTGCGGACAACAAGTAAGCCATGCAATATAATAGGGCTGCACGATTATGACAAAACTCATAATGTCGATATTCCCTTGAAATTTGTAATGCGATTATATATTACGATTAGCACAATTTAGATTAATAATTTTTTTAACAGCTTTAGCCATTGTTTGAAGCCATTGTTTTTTTTTTTAAGCCTCAAATATCATATATATATAATTATTATTATATTTATTTATTTATTTTTCTGAGAAACCAAACCAAAGTAAATATATGCATGGTATATGTTATATTAAAACAAAGAAATTCAAACAATTGGAAAAAAAAACAGTTTAAGATAATCTGTAGAGAGAACAACAACATTCTTATGCACACAGAATGATGTAAGTGAACTTTTTTTTTTGTGTAATTGTGCCTTTAAACGATTACATAATTGTGTCATCTGTAATTGTAATTGCGATTACAAATTCGATTAATTGTGCAGCCCTACAATATAAGAAAGGTCAGATCAGGAGGCGCAGGTTTCTTAGCATGTACAATCAGCTGGTATAGTTATATTTTACTATTTTGTTCAGTGCTTTTCTAGACATGAATATTCTGTTAGTGGCATCTCTATTACGGGACTTTTTAGAAGTGCTTATAGTCAAATTCAACAAACAATTCTGTTCATCCTCATGAACATGCTTGGAGTATTGTAGTAGCAGTAGTATTGCTGGCTTGATCTACAACAGCATTATGAAAGAGATTATGAAAGAAAAACCCTGATCCAAATGTTTGAAGGTGTTAATGGTTCTTGTATGGACATTCTGTACATTTCATATTTATGAAATAAAAACATACTGTTAGTTTGATTTGGATTATTTTTCTTTGTAATGAATCTAATCCATACAGCTCTGCCTTTTCCCAAATGTATGGCTCTGAATGATTGTTTCTTTTAAATGATTTTTTTAAATGAATCAAACAGTTTGCAACCAATTGTGCTTTGTCAGTCAGACAGTCTGCACAATTATGAAATAAAAATATATATATGCACAAATGCATATTTGTACGTAGTAAATCTATTTGTATCCTCTCCAAAACAATTTCTGATTGACTGCCTGCCAAGCATTTGAATGCTGGATCCCACTTTTGTATCAGGTTACATATTTTCAGAACACCAGTTTTGCTTTTGACGATTAATTACATTTGAACATGTTCATTCAAGCTTTTGGTTATTTTGAACAACTGTTTGAATGTCCAACTTTTTTCTTGAAAGAAAATTGGCTTATTGCAGATGTAGCTGATCAAAAGCCAGAAGACGGAATACTTCATTGGGCTGTTTTAAAGCCACTGAGCGATACATGTATCATTTTAGTTTCTTGTTAGCATTTAAACATTTCATTGGAATGAATGCGTGAGTCATGAGTGTTGTGATTACACATGACATTTAGCATTTCAACACAACAGCCGTTCCCAGTGAGATGTAGTTGGCAATTGCAGTCACTAAACACACTCAGTGGGTACGACGATGACTCAGGTGCATGTTTTACAAGGTGCAGTATTAAAGTAAATCTAATCTGATCTGGAAGAACTTAATATTTGCTGCTTACCCTCAAGTATGTGTTTTATTTTTTCTCTCATGCAGACTGAAGACATTGAGGAGATTGCGAAGAAGGCCCAAAGCTTACCCAAAGAGAACAAGAAAAGGCAGAGGACTGTTGTCTTCACCCAAGGCAAAGAAGGAACTGTAATGACCAAAGGTGCGTGGGTCATCTCTTTGGAATTAGGTTTTCATAATCACGCTTTTAGATCAGGACCATCTCATGTTAAAAAAGAAATAACACAACCCCCAGAAACACTTTTAGTTATTTACAGTTGGAATGATGTTGATAGATTTCCTCTGTAAACATCAGTGAATAGCCTCAAACAAGGTCATCTTAAGAATAGAATGCCATTCTCTCTGGCGGCTTTCGATGTTGCTCAGTGTGAAATGAATTCGCCCTTGGCAATGACCTCCTATCTCTCAGATGCAGAATTTGAATCCAAAGGGCTGTTGCAGTCACATTGCTATGGTAACTGAGTGGTGGGGGATCTTTCTGTGGAGTGGATAAGTTTAACCGAATAGTGGGGAAAGCATAACAGTTGTAACTGATTAAACCAGCGGGGTTTGAAGTAGAAAGCAGGGAGGCGGCAGGAATGTGAAAGGGACAGGCTGAGCTGTTTGTGCTCTTCTTCTCCTGCTCTTCATTTCTTCTCCTTTTTGCACCTGCCAGAATGGCATTCCTCGCTTTACAGTCCGCCAGTGCCCAGTCTCGGCTAAATTCCATTTGTTCAGGATAATTCGCCTTTTATTGCCTTTTGTATTTTGATTCATTGAATTTCACAGTGTTGTTACAATGAATTCTGTCGAGGTTGGACATTATTTAAATCTCTCGGGAACACAATGAGTGCCTGCCCCTGCAATGCTCTGGAGACCCGGGAAAGAAGATGAGGTAAACACGGTACATGACCTTTAGACGCAAAAACCCTGAAGAGGTTTGGCCTAGCAGTTTGCAGATCCACACCAGCTGGTTGAGCCTTGGTGTTCATGCAAGAAACAAAAGTTTGAATCTGGTCTGCATCCAGTTTTTCCACCCTCTCAGATAATACAATTCAAAATAACTGTTTTCTACTTTATTATCTTTTAAAGGGATCTTATGCTGCGATTAAAATTTTTCCTTTCTGTTAGGAGTGTTACAAGCTCTTGGTGTATAAAGATGATCTGTAAAGTTGCAAAGACAAAAGTCTCAAATCCAAAGAGATATTCTTTATAAAAATTAAGACTTGCCCGCGCCCTCCCTAAAATGGCTCATTCAAGCGCGCCCCACATCTCTACATCACTTTGTGCAAATATTTGTGTAATGCCACCCAAATATTACGCAAAAAAAAAAGGCGTGGTTTCAGTAACCACAGTTAGTGTTGAAGCAGTCATGTCAGGGAGATGCTTGGTGTATCTTGGTGAAAGCAGAAGCACTTTATTTGGCCTTCAGAAAGTAGATTCATTTAGGAATCTTTAAGATTACTTACAGCAGAACATCAACAGATTTTATGGATGACCGTTTCTTGAACCTTGGAGAGGAGGTCATTCTGACTTCGCTACGACAGTCTGGCGCTTCTGAATCAGCTACTGTAAGTATGTTTTGTTATTAGTTTAGGTATTTGATATTGACTGTTCAAATGCAGAGTTTTGCGCATTGTGTGTGCACATGTGCGCGTGTGTGTGTGTGAGAGAGAGAGAGAGAGAGAGAGAGAGAGAGAGAGAGAGAGACACGGTCACACAGTGGAGTCAGCTGTCTTAACCATCTGTGGCTTGTGTACTGCAAACACATACGAGCTTCATCACTGTGTCTGTCACGCGACTCTGTTCCCCTTCGGAGCTTGAACTGATGGTAAAACTAAGGACATTATTAACTGTCTTTACATTTATTTTGAAAGATGAAGCTCATGATTATGGAAAGGGGTATTACATTTCTGAAAAAAAATGTTTTTGTTTTTTTTTACATTAAATCATGTCAGCATATTCTGTTACACCTAATACACAAAATAATGATCTTTTAAAAAGCATCATATGACCCCTTTAATGTACTGTAATTTATTCCTGTGATGGCAAGGCTGAGTTTTTTAACACCCATTACTCTACTCTAATGTTACATGATCCTTCAGAAATAATTCTGATATGCTGTTTTGGTGCTAAAAACATTTCTTATTATTAGTATTATTAATATTGAAAACCGTTGTGCTGCGCACTATTTTTTGTGGAATTATGGTGTTTTTGTGTCAGGACTCTTTGAATAGAAAGTTCAAAAGAGCAGAATGTATTTGTAATAGAACTACATATAACATTTCATATTATAAATATCTTTACTGTTACTTCATCAATTTAATTAAATTAATTTCTTTAAAGAAAAATGTTTTGAATGGTATGTAGTGGATATTGTATTGCTGTTAATTTGACTATTTAATGTGATTGTATAAATTAGTCTCTCTTTTTTCCTGACATTAATGGATTAATTAGATTTAAACAATGTTTATTTTCTTGTCAAAGCTTATTTTTACTGAACATACCATGTTAAGATTGTTCTCTTGAAGGCCTCACTCTTAGAGTTTCTTGACACATGAAAACCCTGATGACACCGCAGGCCTCTCCGAGTCCCTCACCCCTGTTAGCTTATAGGTCTAATCCTATTCACAAGTCCGCAGTACAGGATTGAAGTGTTGTTAAACAGAGCTGTCGCAGAGCTCTGTATTATACAATTTACACAACATGTTACCAGAGTAACGCGGCAAAGCTGGCTGTATTGGTTCCACTGTGCTGCGTTTATCACACAAACGCTAATAGCATTAGTCCCCCTGGGCTGATAAGGCTGCTCAGGCAATTGCTACTCCTGTAAAGCCTCATCAGAGGAAAGCGCTACAAGACAATCCTTTCCTTTTGCTACAGAACCGCCTCATTCCCACTTGCTCCTAGCTAACTTTCAGCCTTAGCGTCGGCTTTGGAGAAAATATTCTCCTGGAGGCATTTTACGCTGCACTGAGGGAAAAGGCGGGCTCTGCTTACCTCCTGCAGCCCTTTCAAAAGAAGCCGCGGGGTCGGCGGCTACCCCTGGCGAACCTATGCGAAGTGAACGAGGACGACGCGCATGAGGCAGTTGGCCGTAAAAAATGTCAGGCGTCGCACGAGCGGCGAATAAGTGGCTTCAAATAGCAGGGGCGACGGAGAAGGAGAGGGACGTTATTGCTCCCCGCTGCCTCCGCCAATAAACATCAATATAAAAGAGAATTGAAGATTTGCTCAACCTCCCAGAGGCTGTGCTCTGATGCCGTCTGATCTCTACATTTCATTTGCAATTTGCTCTCTATGTGGGGATGTGATCATTCAGCAGGCTCTGAATGTCACAATGAAGTTGTTTTAATGGTGATTAAGAAGGCTGGGATGATAGGCCCTGGGGGCGACGCTCCAAAGAGATGCAGATTTGTTATTGTGTAGTTCCTCTTTGTGCGAGGCGGCTTTCTCTCGCGGCATAAACGCAGGCTGTCCTCGCCCCTCCACATTAATTTCCTTAATGAAAGCTGCCAGAAGAGGAGCCCTTAATGAAGCACCTTTGTGACATCGCTGAACAGAGCGCGGCCCTGCTGGCGCACCTATTACAGGCTCGTATTAAGAGCGCGGCGCCCAGGGTCTTTGATCTAAAGATGGCTGAGTGTGCAGGGTCGCCCAGGGGCTCCGGCAGGGACGACAGCATCACAGGGAGGAAGAGAGTCTGTGATGTTCTATTAGTACTTTCCCTCCTCCGTGAGTTTGCGTTTTAAGTTAACTTAATTGCACTTTTCGTGACCGCTTTGAAAAATAGAACGTCCCGTTTAATCCCAAACTACTTGATGTGTGGGAATGTAGCCCAACGAGGGCAGGCTGACAGTTTCGGGCAGAGTCATGACTCATACGTGTCGCACTTTTCTCTAACTTCCTGGAACCGAGGTTCGAGAGAGAGATAACCTTTGTTGTGTTCCTTTTAATATCACAAGAAGTGAAACTAACACCACAACAGGAGGGGCGTCTTTGCATTTCTGCAGAGAGAGAGAGAGTGAAAGGGTGAGAAAGAGAGCGAGGCTGCTGCAGTTTTGTTTATTTCCAGTTGACTTGTATTACTCCACTGTTCTGTGATATCTGGACATGACAATATCCTTATCTTATCTAGGCTGGAAAACACTGGGCTTGGATCTGGTTTTCCCAACTCAAGCACATGATGTGTTTTAAAGGGATAGTCCAGGCAAAAATTGTTACTCTCATGTCATTATTTATGACTGACTTCTCCAAAGTTCTTCTCCAAAGTTTCCCTGGTGTTTTGCAGGCGCTTTTTAATCAATGCTGTATTAAAGTTGGTCATAAAATGAAAATTCCCCATATTTTCTAAATGCATGTTATAGATTGTGAATAGTTCATCCATGCGTAAGTTTGACTTCTTAAAAAAAAAAAAAAAAAAAAAAAAACTTTTTACGCTCATAATTGAATTTAAAGGTCATAACTTTACAAATTTCCTTGGTGACACATGCAGGACTTCTGGACACTGCCCCTTTACTATAAGTGACTGCAAGCTTGTATTCAGATCTGCTTCCAAACTAATGTAGGTAACCAAGTCCTCCCCTACATTTTTTCCTTTTTTAATAATCTTTTTCACTCAGATGTACATCACAATATGGAAGAAATGTTCTTGTCCCAACTTCTGTGTCATTGTGACTCTTAAGAGTGAGAGAAATAAATGGCCTTTACTTGAGTTGCGAATAATTCTAAAGTCGCTTCATGTAATCCATTTTTTGTCGTCTACTAAAGAGGAACATTTTCATTCCTGCTCCTTGAGAGGTGCTGCTTGTCTTGAAACTTATTTGGGAGGAATGTGTCTTTTAATAATCTTTTTCACTCAGATGTAGATCACAATATGGAAGAAATGTTCTGTCGCAACTTCTGTGTCATTGTGACTTTAAGAGTGAGAAAAAAAAATATTGCCTTTACATCAGTTGTGAATAATTCTAAAGTCACTCCATGTAATCCGTTTTGTTTTCGTCGTCTACTAAAGAGGAACATTTTCAGTCCTGCACATGGAAAGGCGCTGCTCGTCTTGAAACTTATTTGGGAGGAATGTGTCTAATACGCTGTCAGATTTACCTGCACCTAATGAGCCTTTTAGTTTCAGTCTGTTTTCCTCCGTTTCTGTGAGCCCTTAGCAAAGGTCATTATGCTCTCATAAACGCACACGCTCCTCCTGTGTGTGTGTGTGCGCGCGTGTGTGCATGTGTGTGTATGTGTGCGAGTGTTCATGTTCTCCCTCACATTTTTCTTGTGTTATGTTAGGGCTATTATTCTGTAATGTTTGCCCATCCTTGTTTGTGTCTCATTAATGCAATGCACCTTTGACGTAGCTGAGCTAAAAGAGAAACACTGTAAACAGTCAGTTAGTGGCTGCTTGTTTTGATAGGCTTAAAAAGCAAAAGAATAGAGCTGTAAGACACGTAGCATTGATTGATTACGTAAACAGCCTTTGTGATGACTTTACTGACACAAGGTGGACTGAACTTTCCTGTTCAGGCAACGTAGTTTGGATGTCAGATTAAAAAAATTAAAAAGTCGCCTAATTGTATTTGTTGCAGTCACATGTTCCTATCTCAAATTGTGACTTTATATCTTACAACTAGAGTATTGTTTTATAACTAACATTATTTCTCACGATTGAGACAATTTATTAACATTTTTCTTATTATCTCTCTCTTTCATATCTGTAACTTAATTCTTATATTATTTCTTATGTCTGTTTTGATTTTGAATCTCACAAATGCAAATTTCTAACACTATTTCAATTTAATATCTTACAATTACAGATTTTTTTGGTCCTTATAATAGTGATTATATATATCTCACAATTTAAACTATATATCTCCTATATAATTCTCATAATTGTAACTTTAGATCTCAAAAGTGTGACTTTTTATATTTTAATGTGTTGTATTTTCTTATTTTAAACTCGCAATTACTTTTAATCTGAGGTGAAAATAAGATGACTATCAAAACTGTAAACTTATTTTTCATAATGAACATCTCTGTGAAATGTTATATCTAATGTTTTTTCCATTATTAATATTAATATTAATATTAACTTAATATTATATAGTTATCTCAATATTGGTAGAATTTTCTCAAATGAACAACTTTATCTCACAATCTCACAACTTTTTCTATCATGTTTTATTTAATAGTAACAATTCCGTTTATTTTTACTTGTCTATTTTCGAACACCGATTATTTAATTCAATTCATGAAATCTGAGCATATGCATCGCATCATTCAGTATCTCGCTCGTGATGGGAAGGGCAATGGATGAAGACCTCCTCACGTCCGCCAAATCGATCGTGACATCATCACCGCTCGTCTTCAGCTAATTAGCATGGCTCAGAGGCGAGGGGATCTGATCAATGTCTCGCTTTGAAAAGGGCAAAACTGCCTCTTAAAGCTCTCTCCGTCCCAGACTCCTCTGATTATTTGTGCCGGTTATCTCCTGCCACTCTCGGCATGGTGGGTGCCCTTTATTAGCGGCTAAATGTGTTTGTCACGCTCATGTTTCTCTGACCGGCCCTAACGTGGAGATAGTGGGTCAGAGAAAAGAAGGAAAGTGAGGGCAGTTTCCTCAGTCTGTTTGCCAAGAGGAGGGCCATCCTTGTTTACTCCTTGGAGCTTTTGTTTGGCTCAGGGACCGACGAGAAGTGGATTTGAGTGGAATAATCTCTCACCGTTCCGCAGCTGTCTCAAGGCCTTGAATCTCTCTCCCGCTCACTGGTTGTGTGTCATGTCTCATTGTGTAGTGAATAGCTTGTCATTCAGTAACTCAGGTATCTATTGGAGACGTGAAACATTTCTGTTGCTGTCTGAACAGCCAAAGAATAATCCACCGTGCGATCACGTTTTGTGTATCGCAGTGATATATTGGAAACGACAATGCCTAAGATACAGTAAAAGAGTAATTATCGCATGACCCAAGGCGTTCATGGTTTTGGCTTGTCACATTACGAGCATAATCATATTACGCCGCACATAACTAGTGATAACAAGAGAATTTATTACACGTAATTGGCGTGACTCCACAGCGCTGTAAATGTTACGTTGGCTTTTTCTGACGCTCTGCCTCTATAAATAGCCATGCGTGCGTGTTTTGTCTTCGCCGGCCTGTTATATTTTGAGCCGGTCAAATATGTGTTTCCAGTGCTGTTTGTTCCTGGAGTGCCTTTGCGAGCAAAGCCGTGGTTTCCTCTTCCTCCTGCGAGGCCTGTGCCAAAGGGATACAAAACCCTAAAAGCAACATCTCACTTCTGATCTGTGCACACAAGTGTCAAAGACAGCACCAAAACGAAACAGCTGTACAGAAGCTATTAATATAACCTCACAGCTCGGGAGGTGTAACTTTGTTGCCCTTTTTTTCTGCTCCCTGGATAGTCACGCAGAGGAAAGTATTTTGGCTTTCTGCATGAACATGTAAAGTGAAGAATGGCAAAACCACAAAAGCGATGGAACTCCCTGTGAACTGCCCAGAGACTGTGTTTACAGGGACGACCACAAGCCAGTAACAACAAAGACAGGTTTTGCCAGCAAAGTTTTAATTGCCATGCCTATTAAAGAGCCCTGCCAATGGCCTCTTTTGTGTTATACATTAACATGAAATTGGTCCTGGAACGCTCTCAGACTAACCAAAGCAGCATGTTGAGAGCCAAGTTCAATAATATGTTTTGAATAAAGATGTGATGTGTTCTCTCCGGTTTGATGAAATGGGAGATGTCGAAATGGAGAAATGGTTTTGGGGGGAATGAGAGCAGCATGTAGCGATTTAGGAATTTAATTTCTCCGTTTTTATTTGCCCTAGTTTGCTCTTGCGTGCTTATAGAAATTGTCTTCATTCACACTGGACCAGAAACTCTTGTTAAACCTTAATTCAGAAATGATTCATTTTTACTCTTTAAATTGTTCTTTTGTTCAGCTGAATTGTCTTTGCCCTCATACTGTTTTGCCTTTTATTTGACACTCAAGAATTGGCTTAGTAATCTGCTTATTAGCTGCACCTTCAAAACATAAACAAATGGGAAATGAATGATTGATTCTGTTAATGGCTCCTTGCATTCATTCTCTACACAGAGCCGTAGTCTACGGACAACTAACACAAAATAGTTTTCAAAATCGACAAAGAATCGCCTGCGATTTTAACATCGGTTTTGTGTAGATTGTCAGTGAATTACGGCTCGGTGTAGTAAATGTCAACCAGTGTTGCCAAGTCTGTGGTTGTTTTTCATGTCCGTGGGTCGAAGCGACCCCAATACAAATAATGTGATATTTAGCCCCTAAAATGCAAATTTTACCAAGGGAACCCTGCTAAAAAACGTATATATTTTAACCCCGGGAAGCAATTTTTATCGGGGAACCTCCCGGAAACGCAACTGGGCTAGTTTTTGACTAGTTTTAAGAAGCAACTGGGCAGGATTTGTTGTGGAAACCTGGCAACCCTGATCTGAATGCAAGTGTTGGAGATATACTTCTAATTACAGGAGCGTCTCTACTGATGAGATGTGCATGAAAATTGCATTCGATTTTTTGCACAGCCCTACACACTATGTAGCAGTTTGTTTTGAACAACTCTTATGAACTGGTTCATTGTGAATCAGTAATATATGCCGCAACCAGTGTAGTGTGAATGACTCTTAAGAGTCAGTTCTTTATAATGAATGAAACTCACACAGCTAGAGCTGTATAATCCAACCACCGATTGCTGAACTAATGCCTAATGAATCATACCTTTTTTATGAATCAAACACATGCAGCTTTCAACTTTATGCTGTGCTCAAGTTTTTTTGATTCACTTGCGATTTACATATTGAGTTATCAGTAGTATTTTACCAGGATAAATAAAAAAATGTATTTAATTCATAGTTAAGGTCCATTATTGGATTGTATTTAAGCAACTTCTAAAGTCTTTCTTTTTTTTAATTTTATGAATATTTTTTAGTTATTATCTTGAATTTAGTTTCATTTTTCCAAACATTTCTTTCACAAACACAATACTTGAATTATTATATTTTTGTTGTGGATGCTGGTTAACGATGGCACACAGGGACAGTAATGGAAACATCCTATCGGACCAATTAGTAGTGTGAATCTTTCTTTTTTTCTAAGCATCTGCCTCTTGCCTCCATTCCTTGAAACTCTTGTCATTGTCCCCATTGAGAGCTGAGAGAGGCTCCTGGACACCATTTGGCATCCAAGTGCTTGGACGCCTCGTCCTCCAGCGCAGCCCCTCTCATTTCACACATCCTCCCCCCATTATCATATCAATTGATGCAGCTTGTAGGAAACAAAGTGAGGTTATGGGAACCACCTAGAGCAACATGCACCATTAAACATCAATGCAAGGGGACTAGCACATATGCAAGTTCAGCCTTGTTTACCAAGATAGAAGACTGGCAGTGTATGTTTCTCGAGCTCTTAGAGCTCAGGGCTCTCCCTCCAAACCCTAAATCAAGTTTAATCTGTTTTACACACCAAGCTTTTATTGTATTGACTTTTATTCCATGCAGCAAATTACATGGACTTTATAGGCAGCGTACTCTAGTGTTTTAAGATTTTTTTTATTGTAGCATATTTTTTTTATTGTTGACTCTGACCCTTTGATATGACCTAATGTTGTACCATGTACTTCCAAGAACCACCTCATAATTTTTTTTCCAGATGACTCACCACGGCTGGGATGTTAGGACATTTCCCAGCATGCCTCTGGTGTGTGACCTGTCATCAAAGGGCAGAGGGGTTAGTCTGTGCAAGTACCTACATTCTCACCATGCTGAATTGCATTGTCTCTCTGTTACCTCCCTCACAAATCTGAAGAAAAGAGTGTCATTGCTTCTTACGAGCCTTAATCGTCAGTTTGATGCCCATTATTGTCTAGAGCCTCTTCAGTGCAGTCATGGGTATCAAAGGGAGAAACAGTTAATGGCTATTTTTTCTCTCACTCTAAGGCTGCGCTGTTTCTGAGTCATAAAAGGAAGTCGAATCAGGTCAGCCTGTGTACAGGAAGGAACCACATACAGTTTCATTTTGAACATATTCATTTGCGTCTGGTCATTTTTTTTCCCCCCACCTTCAGTCATTTGTCTGTTCAACCAAAACTGCAGATGTTGGCTCCATCTAAACGTGTGCATCTCCTAGTTTGTCATGAGTGAGAAAGCATGCTATGATGGCAATGGAAATATTGTAATCTTTAATTGCAAAATAATAGATAGATCATGAGTTTCTGTTAACTTAATTCACACGGAAGATCCTCCAGTTAATCATTTCAAGAGGAAGGCGGGCGAGCATGCTTCATTGCCTGCATTAATTAAGCAAAGTCGTTTTGCTGCTAATTAGCTGATTCTAAAAGGATCTGCTTTTTGTGTAATTAATTATCAAAGACACAATCGGCTGCCTCGTTTAGGGGAAACCGCTCACACACGCAGCAGACGTGTCTTGAGTGCTCATTGTTGCGTCAATTGAAAGCCTTTGCTTGCGTTCTGTGTTGTTTACTGTCTGCGTCTGAAGGTTTCCTCTGAAGTTCTCCACACAGAGTGATGGTCTTTGACACCTACCGACTACAATTAGCAGGTGTATGCTTTAAAGCCTTCTGTTGCTGCAGATTATGGAGAGAAGTGAAAGAATCATCTCTAGGGCTAGCTGAGATTCTTCATGCCTGGGGTCGTCTTGTTTGTGTGAGGAAATGTAAAGTTTCATGTAGCCTTCGAGTGTAGTGTTGTAATTTTGAGCTATGTGTGTATAAATAACCACAAGAATTTGTATTCGCATATGGGATGCTCTGAAATCTCTGATACCAGAGGAAAGTTGGAAAGGGATATGTAGACATCAACTCTGCAGTTGACAGCGATGAATGACTTTGTTGACTGAGTTATTTCGACTTTCGGGTGTCAAAACTTGTAAAGCTGTAAGTCGTGATCAAATGGGGGTAGCGACAAATCTTTTCTTCTGTTGCGAGTGTTATTGTTTAAGAAACAGGGATTTGGTTTGATTTATTGGTTGTTGATTGCATTTTGAAATGTGGGAGTTGTGCTAAAAAATAAATGCATGTTTGCAGTTGATTGAGGAGAGGCAGGGTTTAAGCCAACTAAATGAATGGAGAAATCCAGAATACACACCAGAGAGAAGTCTGCTGTTTAAAAAAAAAAAACTTTTGCAAGAATATTAATAAATATGAATATACTGTATATATTTGTAATAATTGATGAATATTATTATGTAAATATACTAATATATAATTATGTAGATTTTGTATTAATTTTATTTTATTCATGATTTACTACTTAACATTATTGTATGCAATCACTTTTATTAATATTATTATCATTAATTTCATGCAGATATTCAAACATTCTGTTTAGAAATATTATCTTTAGAACCCAAGCCTGATACATTAATGAATCCTGTAATTAATGCATAAAACAAGTGGTGTAAAAGTAATGCAGTATCCTGGTGCATCCAGTTATGCTTAATCTAATGGTATAGCAGAGGTGACCGCAATTGCTTTGGCTGCTTCCCCACTTTTTTCCCTAGACATGAATATGTGAGGTGTTGTAATAGTGACTGCTTAACTGTGGAGTAGAGGTTTACCAGGTGCTTTTGAAGGCAGCAGTAGCTCAGTTTCAATTGGTAAATCGCGGCACTGGAGTGGTTTGCAAGACTTGCCACATATGGAATTCTCTGAAGGTCCTCAAGAATCTAATATTGGGTTCTCTGAAGTGCTCTTCTTACTGCAAAGCAAAGTTACATCAGCCTCATTCAACCCTAATGGAGGCTAATGCCATGAATAAAACACAAGCGTACAGCTGAAGGCATTCGAGAGCGAACCGCGGGACAGTTAATGCTTTATTTTAGCTCGAATGGGGACAGATTATTCAAACTGAATGCTGAAAATAGACTGACGCTGTCTTTCAAATGCTATTTTGGACAGCAGGTCCATTTTCTGTGCAAGAATTGTCATGCCGAAGAACCGGCAAATGATATAATTGCGTCTCCTTGAGTTCAAGGCCCAAGCAGGGCTCTTACAGCTCATCAAATGAAAATGGCACATCCTTCTGTTCCTTTCTGCATGTCTTATGAGAACTTATCAATCTTTTCGCTGTACTAGGTTTGTTGCTGTTTCTGCTGTGTCATAGATGATTAGCATCCTGCTAACTAGAGGAAGAAACAAGTTGTGCGAGCTGACAAAAAGATGACTAGCTTTTTATTTTTGCAGCTTTAAATCTACACTTGACACTATTGGAAAATGAAAAAGTGCTTTGAGCTTCTATGGGAAAATATCCAGTCTTTTGTCAAAAAGACAACTATTTTTGACAGCAGAAAGTCTCGCACGTCTGCCAAACAGCCTGTCTGTGAATGAAGCACATTTTTCAGTCCAACAGTAGTTTAACAAGCTCACACTTACCGTGAACCTTCTTTTCCACAGGTGACAAGGTGGAGACATTCCCAGTCCTGGAGATCGACCATAGCTTGATAGTAGACACCAACGGTGCTGGAGACGCCTTTGTTGGAGGTACTCTGCGACAAAGCTATAAAGATGTCCTTTCAAAGTTTTTCAAACTTCAATACTTTAAGTAATAGTTCACCTAAAAATACAAATTCTGTCATCTGCTCACCCTCATGTTGTTGCAAACCTGCATGACTTTTAGCATAATTATTATAATTATGATCTCAACTGTTTTTGTCAATACAATAGAAGTCAGTGGTGTCAACGTTTGGACCACACTGACTTCCTTTGATTGTAAGGACTCTAAAGATCTGAGACATTTTTCCAAATATCTTATTTTGTTTTTGATAAATTCTATAGTAGTGTTGTTTTTATAATTTTTATTAATGTTTGAATAAATAAAAAAATATTCATAGCCTAGTCTAATAGATTAATGAACCCTATAATTAATTATTAAATTATAGAAGAGTATAATTCCTGTCAGCACACAAATTGAGTGAATTATAATAACAAATGGATTATTGTTGTTGTTATGAAATACATTTTCATACAAATATTCAAACATTAATTAAGATTCTCTAGAACACAAGATCTGATAACCTACTAAACTAATTAACCTGATAATTAATACATAAATCACAGAAAAAGAAACTCCAGTCGGCATGCAAATGAATTGAAATGTTCAAATTGGTGTCCTAGACTCCGATTGGTTTTGGGTGCAAGTGTGGTCAAAGAAAAGATCACTATAAATATTCAAACATTATTACAAATATTTGAGTCTGTCTAGAACACAATGTGCATAAATCACAGAAGAACAAAATCTCATTCAGCACACAAATGGATTGTATTGTTGAAACAGGTGTCCTAGACTCAGACCGGTTCTAGACGAAAGTATGTTCAATGGAAAATCACTATTGACAGGATTGAATTTAATCCAGGATTAGGTTTGATCTGTAACCTCTGGGAAACCGGACCGTGATGCAAGAGCTCTGACATGCACTGCTTATTTATTTCCTGCACAGCTGCTCTGGAATGACTATTTGTAGATGAATTGTAGTTATACTTCATTCATTTGGCTTAGTTCAGTAACACGAAGCCGCCAATGTACTATTGTACTATTTAACCTCAGATAACACAGTTACAGGGAAATAGATCACTTTCATGATGGATTATGGAGTTTCCAGACTCCCCACAGCCGTTATCTTTAATCTGCGTGTTTCGCTAATAACCACGCGTTCAGATAGCTGGTGCGTGTCCGCTCCAATCTGAACTGTGAAGCCATCCATCAAAAGCGTAAAGCACAACACTGTTTGGCTTCTCATGAAAAACTGAAATATCAATGTTGATCACGCCGTTCGCACGGGTCTTTCGGGTCAGCGTAATTTATCTTCTTATGACGCCTCTTCCGCGGCCCTCTGCTTTTCAAAGGCCACGAGCCTGATTTGCTAACTTGTCTTCCTGTAGCTCTGACGACTAATAGAGCTGTGAGCGTGTTTGCTCAAACGTCGTATTGATTTTTTTAACTCCTTTATCCGTTCCAACAAGAGGTTGGAGGCCAGCGCTCTGCCGTGTTGGAAAATGAATTTGCCAGCTGTTTTTCAATGCGCTCGGGCGCTGCTGCAGAGAGCAGAGATCTAGGTGGGAGGGTTCAGAGCCCGGGGGCAGCTGGAGGATTTCTGTATCACACATCACTAAAGGGGCCTTTTGCATCACCTTTCCCCCTAAGCCTGATTTCCTTAATTTTTAAAAAGAAAGTACATGCAACAAAATCGATACCCAACTACTCTTCTGAGCTAACATTCGCCGGCACATGTTTATGTTAGTGTTTACGCACTCGAATGTGTGTGCATGTGTGCGTTCATTAAACATATGTTTGCACATGCTTTCTGTCGGTCCAGTCTTTTGCAAGCAGTGGATCTGATGTATCTTTTTTTATTATTTCAATGTCTGTTTGCATGTGTGTGCAGGTTTCCTGTCTCAGCTGGTACAGGATAAGACCTTTGAGCAGTGCATCCGCGCTGGACACTACGCTGCTAACGTCATTATTCGCCACGCGGGCTGCACATTCCCGGAAAAGCCAGACTTCCACTGATGGGCCACTGAGAGAGCGGAAGATACGGCCGCCCCGGTGTTTTATAGGACTAATGCCTTTTTTTAATTGACTTTTTATCTTCTGTTCCACTTTCCTCTCTTGTTCACTGCCTGCCTTCTGCTGTGTCTCTGTTTTCTCTGATTCACAGCCTAATGCGATCACAGAGACATATTTCACATTAAAAACTGTTTACAAAAGAGCGATTTCTGTTGGAAATATTAAATAGTTTTTACTAAAGCCGTTTTAGAATCATGGTTAACAGTGTTTGCTAACAAAATAATTTTAATTGTAATTAGCTATAAAAAAAACTGAAGACAGTATTATAAACATGCAGAAGCCAGATGAACTTTTATTGAAATCAAAGGCTCATTTTATGTCAAAGAAATGTTGTGCCAGTCTTGCTGTTGTAAACCAAATGTATTTGTGGGAAACACTTGAATGTGTCACAAACTGCCAAAATAAAGAAAAAAGGCTGTTTAACTGGCGTCACTTGTATTCTCTTCCTAACCTTATAATGATTTATTCAAAATGTTGTAGATATGTTTATATTTTGCATAATCTGTTTTTTGTTGTTGTTGTTTTCAACAGAGAACCTGGACTCCACTTTCAGCCTATTTTACTCTCTCAACTTCTGTGTCCTATTGGATGGTTAGAAAGCCTCCAGCTTCTACCTGTCCTCTTGATGACAGTGGCAGGTCTGCACTGGTTCATCTCTGTGATATGGGATGAGGAGTAGCTATTTGTGAGCATCATTAGAGAGACTGAAGGTACAGCTGACCCTTTGTCCCAGTGTGTGACAGCGATCATAGCAGATTCAGTTTCTGTCACTGACAAACCTGTTCAGGCGCTGGCATCACGGAGCACGTGGTTTTAAACAGCCCACGAGTCCATGCAAAATCCTTAATGACAGCGAAGGACAAAGTCTTTGAGCACTATTTCACATTTTCAGCTCACACACAGTCACGCTTGTGTTTTTTTTCCACTTCTCTAATCCCCCCGCTGTGTTTTACAATGATGCTGGGTGTTTTTAAGACCTGTGAAAGTTGCCCGTGAGGTTTATTTAACATAAGTTGATTCACCAGGTGTGTTGCTGTTGGACAACATTTCAGTCAATGGGTATAGAAGACATTATGGAAGAACAAACTTAGTCAAAAAAGAAGAAAAAACACTTCTGATATAGTTGAAATTGTGGTTTCTTTATATTAGGTGTCTGCAACTATACACAGTACAGAAATATTATATACAATAATGAACTTGAGGTGAGATATGTTTAAGGTTAGGGATAAGGTTTAATGGTATGGGTAGATTTGAGAACCAGTTGTATTGTATAAATATATTTGACTTGACTTTTAAGAGATGGGTTGAGGTCAACAGTTTAATTAAAGATACATAGAACATAAATTACTAATTACATGCAGGTATGATTTAAATAGAAGTAAAGTGTAAATATATGGATCTACACTAAGTTAATTGTATCAAATGGTTGATTTAAATGTTGGTACATAGTTGAAGACATTTAATATAAAGTGGATTACACACACACACACAAACAAACCTTTTCAATACACAACTTGATATAAATGAGTAAGCTCATTAAAAATGCCAACCTGTATCATCTTAGTTGGAAATTAACAGGACCTGTTTATTTAAAACAATGAATCAGACCAGCTACTGTGTGACTTCATTTAAAGTTTATTCATTTCATAATGATTGATGCTTAATGCTTAAAGCTGTTTGATTTGACTTGGTCCACTATATTCATAATATTACAGAGCAGAAAACCATCTAGTCAGCAGTCTAGAAGATGTTTGTCTTTGCTTAGTTGGGACATTCAACATCGTTGTATTTTTGTAGTTAGAAAAATGCAGCAGTATCGGGAAGGTCATCAGTTTGAGCTAATCTACTTACCCTGGTGCTGTTATACCCTTGTGCAGGGCATTTATCCTGCCTCTGTCTGCAAGTGAATATGAATGTGCCAGTGGTTGAAATATGCAAACATGAATAATTCCAATGTATCTGCCTAAACTGTAAACAAATGTACCGTGCCTTTTGGCATACAAATAAGTAACACTGACTTGCAATAGCCACACACATTATAGTGCTACAAAAAAGGTCTCTGGCTGAAAATAACACCAGTTACACCTGAGAATTGACAGGTATTGTTAAGATCCAATGCAGATGATCAAAAACAACAATGCCTAGTTGTAACCTTAAAATAACAGGACAGCAAAAAATGTAAAAGGCCAAATATTAAAGTGGATCCAACTGAAAGCAGTGTAATTATGTAATAATTATGTAATAACACCATATTTAGTGTTGTGCTAGTATATCACACCCAGACCAGCTGCTGTAAGCAGTATAACCCGGTGTTTCAAAAAAGACAACCCTTTGGTGTCAAATCACTCTGATCAGGCTTAGCTGGAGGCCAATATAAAGCTTTTGCCAAACTGTAACCACATCCTACATGGCTCAATTTGTTTTGCTTTCAGGCACAGTAAAAAGTAACATGTCCATGGTTCAGACTACACCAGATTTTCACTGCAGGGCGAAGCCATTGGCTTTCAGGTGCGTTTGCAGACTGTCTGGGTTTTGTTGCAAATTTAGCTATGGAATGGTTTAGATTTGCTCTGGCTATGTTGTTCCAACTGTGGTGAAGCACATTCCACTGTATTTAATTGATGCTGGGATTTATATTGCAAACAAACATCAATTAAATTTGCAACACCAGTGTTTATTATAATTATGCTATAGGCTATGCATGTATTCATAATAAACTGATTAGTGCTAGGTGACATTAAAAGTGTCACCTTCTTCTTAAAAAAAAAAAACATGGCATATAACACTGCATCTTGTCTTTCCCCCAAAATAGTTTACAATTTTGCATAATTGCGTAAGACTATTTACTTGGAGCCGATTTTGTATGCAAACATTCGCGTCCCAATATTCGATATTAAAAGTTTCCTTTTCCTCTTCACAGACAGGGCACATTATGTCTCCTCTTTTCCCACCCATGCCATGTAGTCTGAAACAATGTACATTGTTTCCCAATGAGCGATGTGATGTCACATAGCGGTTACAGCGAGTTAGTCCTCCTCTGTGGCTGATGGAGTGCCGAAAGGGGAGGGTACTACTTTGTCACAGACTCCTATGTAGATTAACCTTTCAATTAGTTGTTATCAGGTTCTCTCTGCCTACGCGTGCGTTCATCTTCCGAATCAAGCAGGACCCCATTGGATTTATCAGGCTACTTTACGCATATATCATCAGCTTCGCAAATCAGCGTCTTTTATTGCTTATACGAGGAGCGTGGAGAGATCGCGCGAGGAACTTAAAGGTAAATGTTCGCTTTGCCAGCGTTGTCGGGCATTTATCTCGGCGGTCTCTTGAGTGGCTTGTTATCGGTGGCGTGTTTAAATCGTTAAAGTTTAAGTTGTCTTGAGTGATGTAACTTGACGCGAGCGGAGAAATTAATTCGGGCTATTAAGGTTATTGGGTTACGCGAACCGCGCAAGTATCGCAAGCTGCTGCTTGACCCGCATAAATGGAATTTTCCAGATGCTATCTGTTTCTCAGTTGCTTGATCTTGACATATGAGTGCATTTTGCATACCTAAGACAGAAGCGCGTAAACAAACGGCAGTTATAATCGCTGCTTTTAAGCGTTTCAGAATAACGGGAGAAATGATATGCCATCGTCCATTTAGGCATTCGCAGGATTTAGAAATATTGTCTATTTGCGTGCACACTACCTTCGTGACGATGCTGGCTACGTGCGCTCGATAGTTCATGGCCTCCCGTGTCTTTTGTAAAGTGCGAACTAATTATAATATTAGATTACGGTGCACACAGCACGGGGAATGCCAGGGATAACTCGAGCACTTGGACTAATTATTCACCATTACATTATTCTCTAAAAAGTGTGACTAGGTCGATCTGCTCATGTTGCAGTGTTGTGCGATGCTCATTAGGGGGAGCCTTCTTAAAGGTGTAGAGCGAGTTTAGGCTGGTTTTACATTAAATAGCCATCAAGTAGTTTTGAACTCATTAGATCACAGATAATAAAATATCCCCGCTATCCCGGTTAACTGTACTTCTAATGCAGGTAGAATAGCAGGTATCGTATTCCATACGCAGCAGGAACTAACGGGATAATTTTGTTTAGAAAAGATTGTCGTTTAATCCTCCTCGCGTTGTTATAATCCCTTATGACTAAAAATGATATGCTATGCAGAATGACATTCTTTAGTTAAATCACTTTTATCGTATGTGTACAAAAAATACTGTAACGTAATAATGATTGAGGCTGTCAGTTCCTCACTTTCTGCTTAATTCTCTCATTCTGTGCTACACGGAGGAAAAAAAAGTCAGAGGTTCAGAAAAACAGGAGAGTGAGTAAATGATGACAGAATGTTCAGTGGTGTTGAACTGTCCCTTTAAGAGGCGGGTCAAGTGATTATTGACAGATTATGAAGCCAACCGATTCCTCGAGAGGCCAAGCTGTTTCCTCGTGATTGACACGTTGCTTATCAAACCAGGGATAAGCATTTGCCCTTTCTAACCAATATTAAAGTTTCTTGGGCGGGACCGTCTTTGTGAAGGTAAGGTTTAATGAGACTCCATTGGGTTGTAATCAGTGCCATGTCGGATTCATGTAAACTACAACATTGTAACAAAATGGCGTCTGTTTAGTAACGCGACCGGGCAAAGCTGTGAAGTCACCTGACCTGTCCACCGTGTTAAAGCGTCCAGAAAACAAGGTTTGCGATACTGTAGGTTAATTGACGTGTTGACTTTTTCATCATAAATTATAGATAGTCATCTGTCGGAAGTAGTCATAACGCATAACCTAATTTAGCCAGCTTTAGCTTAGCGTGCTAGACTTGAGCTCCGGGGCTGTTTAGAAAGCCGATGTTGGAGATAAGAAGCCGAATGCTTTTGAGATTCGCCTGACTTTAGCTCACTATCTCGGCTTTAAACAGAGGACTCAGGCTGAAGTAAGATTGTCAGTACGCGTTTGTGATTCTGTGTTTTGTTTTAGCTGTCAACATTTGAGATGATGGTGCTTAATGCGACTCTTAATGTGAAATGTCACGGCCAAGTCGTAACGTTAGTTTGTGACCAAAGCTGGAAGAGTGTAGACGAGATTTAAAAAGTGTCAAATCTTAAACAACACTGTATGTTGTGTTTTTAAGTTTGAGTTAAACATCCACAACGAGTGAGTGTCAGTTGATATGTAAGACTTTGTTTTAACATCGGTTGTCTTGTTTTTTATGTGCTGCTAACACTCTGTGTGTGCTGTCATGTCTTCCCAAGTTAAACTCGAGTTATTTAGTAACGTTAGTTGTTTTGCTGGCTAACCGAGTTGCGTCGTTCAATTATTTACTGTAGTTTTTCTTGGATCTGTTTAGGCCGGATCTAATGTCTCAGAGGAATTGGTCAAGTGTTCCCCTCAGTATGTGTCCGAGGCTTTTTATATAACCATATTATGGCAGATAAGTTGTGGTTGAGTTTACACGGCTGCTGTTGGCGAGCGGAGGGATTCTTGAGAAATTGTTCACTGCATGTCACCTGCTGGCTGCTCGCAGCACTGTTCTTCCTCTGCTTATGCTGTTTGGGTATTTATACTATCATAAATCAATGATCTTAATAATCTTATGTAATCCACGGTGTGCTGTGTTTTAGCTTGTAGTTACATTTATGTGTATATGTATGTGTGTGTGTGTGTGTGTATACACACAAAACATTGTTGCGTTGTTTTGGAGTGAATTAATGTCTCAATATAGTGAGCTCCCTAGCTAGACTGCATATATTGGCATCATAAACGTGTAGCATTTTTGCTTTCTAGGTAGGCAGGCAGGTAGGTTTTGAGAACCAGCTACACTTCTCATAAGTGGCTCCCATTTGATCAAAATGTGAACTAACATGTCTCATGGTTGTACTGGTCTTCCTGGTTTGGACTGGTGATTGTTCCTTTTATGGAATGTGCACCTGATTCCTGAACTTCCTGAAGTCACGTTTTATTTCTAATGATTGTAAATATGTATGCGTGTGTATATACACACACACGCACATACTTGTGATATTTTGAATAAATGCTGTTATTTTTTACATATTCATCAAAGAATCCTGAAAAAAAATATTTGACTGTTGCCAACATTAAGCCTAATAATAAATCAGCATATTAGAATGATTTCTTAAGGATCATGTGACACTTTATACTGGAGTAGTGGCTGATGGAAATTCAGTTTTGCAACACAGAAATACATTAAGGATATCCAAATGGAAACCATTATTTTATATCTTAATACATTTTAGAAAAATTACTGTTTCTGTATTTTTGATAAAATAAATGCAGCCTTGATGAGCATAAAAATCTCTTTATAAAAAACAAAAATAATTCTGATCGCAAACTTTTGAATGGTTGTATGTGTATAAATGCTAGGGCACTGACTAACTAAGCCAATTCAATCATACACACGTAAATATATAGCCTACATGCAAATATCTATATCAGATGTATAGTATTAGTGTATAGATGAAAGATTTTGTGTGTATGTATATATATATATATGTATGTATATATATATGTATATGTGTGTATATATATGTATATATGTATGTATGTATGTATGTATATATATATATATATATATATATATATATATATATACGGGGTTACTTTAAAAATGAAACCATTTATATCATGTTTCTTTTATTACTATATATTTTTTTTTACTCTCCCTTTATTTGAGCCTATTTTACATTGTACCTGTTTAAAATAGCATGACTAATGTAGAAGCATGACTAATGTAAACGAGTGGTAGTGTTGGTTAGCCTAACCCCCTGGATCAGCTTGCCATGCCCATGTAACCAGCTCTGCAGAGACTGTTTGTTTTGTTGCAAAGTAACATGTGTCTTCTGTTTTTCTCCTCTTCACACCCACAGGTGTACCAAAAAAGGATTTTTCAGCAAGTCCTCTGACTTTGGATTTACAAGGTTCACAAGGGATTTTTTTTTCTTTCTGACCAAGGGGAAGAGAAATGACTAGCCAGTCTGATCTTTGAGGAGTTACATCAGTCCCATATCCTACTCGGCATAATGTACTGATGGCTGGCTTTTGTTTGTGGATGCGTATTGTTCGCTCTTAAAAAGAAAAGGAATGTATTCATGGATCACACCTTAATGAAACAACTTATTTCACCATGGTGAAACTGGCCAATCCCCTGTACACAGAGTGGATTCTTGAGGCTATTCAGAAGATCAAAAGGCAGAAGCAGCGGCCTTCGGAGGAGCGGATTTGCCATGCCGTCTCAACCTCACATGGACTAGACAAGGGCGTCGTTCTCCAGCAGCTGGAGCTCTCTGTGAAGGATGGATCCATCCTTAAGGTTACCAGCAAAGGGTGCACTTCATATAAAGACCCCGATAACCCGGGAAGGATTGGGCCTTTCAAGCTGGGAGGCTCTAGCCCGGTCTCGCTTGGATCTGTGATACCTGCTGGAGATCTGCGTCATGTGGATTGGAATAAAATCCTTAGGAGGGCTATCGAAGGTCTGGGCGTCCCGGCTGGCTCCTCTCTAAGGAACATCGAGAGATTTCTTAGAAGCCAGGGCGACCTGGTGAATGTTGTGGCGAACCCCAGGTTTCAGCAGAGGCTGAGGCTAGCTGCTAAGCGGGCGGTTAACAACGGGCGGCTGCTCAAGGATGGGCCGCTCTACAGGATGAACAGTGGTGGGCTGGGAGGCAAAGCTTGCTTCAGGAGCTTGGGGGTCTTTGGTGTCGACCTCCCTCCTGTTACACTACTCCCTCACGAGAGAGACCAGGTACATCCAGAACTTTTTGTATCAGGCTCTGTGTGCTTGTCTGAAAAGTTTCTGTAAATGCAAACTTATTTAAAGCCAAGGAAGAGCTGCATGATAAATCGAATTGCGTGTCATTCGCATCTCGTCAGTAAAGCCGGTTCTGTGATTAGTAGTAAATCTCTATCACATGCTTTCAGATGGAGCAGCATTTAATACAGAGGAACCTTTTCATAGTACCAGAACTAATAGTGGAACTACCCACTTTTAGGCGTTTTTTTAGTACCGGACAGCCTTTTTCGAGAATCAAATTAGCTTCTACTCTGGAGCAGGGTCTAACCAGCGCATCTGGTAGTAACTGTGACGTAAGTAGACACTGATTTGCCAGACGCGCTCAAACGGCCTCACCCGTCATGATTTAAAATGCTGTGTAACATACTGTAAACATTGTCAACTTATTTCACAAGTTCATCAGTACCAAGCAGATTTGTGGCATTTTCATCCAGACAGTTTAGCTTGTTAGCGTGTACTGTTGTTTTGAGACCTCAGCAGAGTTTCAAAATCTAGTGTACACAAGAAGTGTCAGGAACAGAAATACTCCTTCCAGAAAGTACTGATATGTTGACATGCGTACCAGTATCATTTAGAGGTTGTAACATCCAGGGAGTCAGCAGTTTAAGTCCAGTGTTTGTAGCTTTTCAGGGCTTAACTATACAAAAGTGGCTTTATCACTCAAAATTGTTGAAATATCTTAAAAACCATAGCCTACCTCATTGTTTAGGTAAAGGGTTTCTTCTCCATTGGCCCCAAACCGCATTCTCATCCACATGAGTGAGCTTGGCTTCGATTTTAACATTGTGTGATTGAAATGTTGTGTGAAAAATGAGTAGTTTTTATTCCTCAATTATCTTTGGTTTGCTCCAAGATAGTTTTCTAAATGAGGGCATGATATGCCACAGATGTTGGAGTAGCTGTGCGTTATTAAACTTGTTGTCCTGAAGCTTCATCATCCAGGCCTCGCTGGTGCGATTTCCATATTTAAAAACTTTAAGTCAACATGAAACAGCATTTGCAAGCCACTGTACATCTGTAATGTAAAACATTTTAAGTGTATTTAAAGAGTAAAAATGTAGGCTGTGAACTAGATTTATCATTAGGAATGGTTTGGATTGTCAAATGTGCACATTACGTGCCTGAATAAAGCTGGTTGGAGGAGGTAAGAGCAATTAAATAAGTCTCTTTTTCTTGGAATAATGTGCACTGATTATTCATTTAAAAAGACTGTGATTGTGTATTTATAAAGTAAATGGGTACATTTTAGTTTTTATGTTGACTTATGTTCAAGCTTAATGATGGAGATCCCAACATTATTGTATGCAAATTTGGTTAGAAAATGTTGACACCATTATAACCTATTTATTATTACAGGGTTATTATAGATCCCCCTCCTCTGGTGTCTTGTGTTTTTGGTTGCTTTCAACTGGGACTCAACCTTGTCTGGCCTTTCCCTTTAAACATTTGTTTAAAAAGCTGCTATCTTTTTATAATAACTTTGACATTGCAGACTGGCATTTCCGATCTTCATATATAGCATTTCAGTTTGGACTACATATAGCGTTCATATAGCGTGAAAATGTAAAAGTGTTTCCTTTTTTTTGTCACTCGCTGGTCACTTAATGTGCAAGCTAGGTGTCTCTTATGCTCTCTTTGACTACATTGGTCAGGGAACAATCAGAGGCCATTTGGTAATCAAATCTTGGAGAACATTCCCTTGTCCACTCATTGAGTTGCTCTTTGAAAGCTAAAGCTTTTGGTTTCCATGCATGGGGGCTTGACTGTTGCTAAGCAATGTGCTTCATTGACCCTAGGACATGATAGCATGGTGCCAGTCTCTTTTTTTTTTTTTTTTTTTTTATACAATCACGTAGACGGTCTGCCGTCTTGCAGATGGTTCAGGGGGACTGCAGTGGTGGGCTGGCTGCTGATTAGCTCAATGCGTTAAAAGGGCTCTTTTGTTGTTAATTGTGTGCTTGGGGACTGGTCAGTCTGCAGCTGCTCCAGGCCTCTTTATCATATTCTGTGAGGGGTTAAATTATGAGAAAAGAAAGGGCCAAATCCGGATTTCTTTTGTCCCATTAGCTGGCAGGATTAGATTTTGGGTTGAAGGTGTATTAGATCTCATGGCTGGCCTCTCTTTTTGACGTTCTTGAAACTCTTGCAGTTTAAAAGATAGTTAGTAATTCAATGAAGGTCTATTAAAGCTTTGCTGATTACATCTGTTCTTCAGTAATGGTGTTAAAACAGTACTAGACCAGCTGTGGCTGATGCAATTTGCTCACTTTCTAGAAATTCCATTACGGCATTATGGTCTAAGCACTGCATTTTACTTTAGTCTCCCTAAGAAACCACAGTATTTTTGCCTTAAAAGTTTTAGATGCAACCAAAAATACATGAATAATTTAGGATTAATCAAATAGTCCAGTTGGTTGATTCCTAAACGGGGTGGTCTTGTAAAGGTTTCAGTTTTGATTTGATCAAGGTCTGTTAATAGATGAATATGATTCATTAATTTATTATTTGTGAAAAAAGGAACTAAAAATATAAAAGCACCATAGTTTTAAATTTGATGTATTAACATTTTATGTACATGTAACACAATACAGGTTTGCAATAAATATTAAATAAAACCTTTCTAATTGGTTTTTAAGAGGTACATCACCAAAGGCTTAATTTTGCCACTGCTTAGTCACAAGTTGGTATTCTTAGTTGTGGTTATGCTAGTAATGGTTACGAATGACATTACAGTGTCTTCACACTCTCTGGCACTCGCTGTATTAAGTTGCTCTGCATTTTATAAAGCTGTACATCTCTGGTGTACACAGGGTTTACTGATGTGTCTGTAGAAGTACGGAAGACCAAAATTAAAAAAACTGCTCTAGAGTGAACTTGCAGTTGGAAAATGATTTAATGTTTAAGTGAGCTAACCAACATAGGTGAAATGTATTACTGTTCTTCTATGTGTGCGTCTGTTTGTTCAGCTCGGTGTGAAGTTTGTCGATCTCATCTCCATCCTCTGTGACTTCTGCTAAATGCTCATTTCAAAGCAGCACCATTTTCTTTCCGTGTATCTGGTATATTTTTAACTGTTCAATCAGCATTATTGTTTGCACAGCATTCTCAAAGAGCCTGCGGCTTATGTGAAGAAACTCATACTCGCTAATGTTTTTTGAGATGCACAGTAAGGCCCTAGTTGGATTAAGACAAGAAGCTAACACAATGTTTTTGCTGGTTTAAATGGGCCAGTAGTACAGAATTATTTTTACTGACTGTTGGGGTTTAGTGGTATCCTCAAAGTCAGTACTGATAGCGCAAGATTGAGATGTCTAACCCTAGAGCTCCTGGATACATTTTTGTTGCCATTGAACCTGTTTGTGTTAAGAACTCAAGTCCCTAATCATTAAGCCACTGCCACCACATATATGCATAATTAGTTAGGGTCAGACACAGCCTGAAGTGGAGATGGCTTAATTAGTGCTGGAGTAATTGTCACTTTGCTAACCTGAGTGTCAGATACCTGAGCGTGTGCCATGTTGCTGTTCCTCAGGCAGACTGACCTGAATGAAGTAATGGTAATGTAATAGCTCTGCCATCCTCGTTAAGTTCCTAGGCTTTAGAGGCCTGGATGAGCTAATAGAGCTGTTGGAAAATGTAATGGGACGAGGCACGGGTCAGCTTTAGAACAAATCTGCCCTACATTCTTCTTTCACACTGAAGCATGATACGTCGTCAGGCTTAAATAAAACTGTACTTCTCTCTCTCTGGCTCTATTTGGTCTCAAACCACTTGAAAGATGATGCTGATGTGCATGTCACTGCATTGGTTCACACCAATTGAGCCAAGAGACACACAATTTACGTGTCCGTTACTGTCAGTGTCTGGTTATGGAATGAGGGCAAGGCATAACCACATGCACGCCGCCATTTAAAAGTGATATGCCTCTACTTGTGGCTATCCGAGGTGAAATCTCAGGAATCTTGTGTAGATCGGAGGCACAGCAGTCACATTTAATGTGGGATGAAGCCGTGTTTTCTTTGCTTTAAGTGGTTTTTACTGATCATCATTACTCTGCTTCACGGATGGCTCACATAGCTTTAAAGGGATAAAAAAAAAAGATATTTGATGTATATCTGCTTATCCCCAGGGCATCTGAGATGTAGGTGACTTGTTTCTTCAGTAGAGCACAAACTAAATTTTAACTAAAACCGTTGCAGTCTATCAGTCAAATAATGGAAGTGAATGGGAATCACGGCTTTGAAAGTCAAAAAAGCATACACAAACAAAAACAAATTAAACCCTATGGTTCGTGATGATACATTGATGTGTAAAGACACGAAACGACCGGTCTGTGCAAGAAACTGAACAGTATTTAGGCCTATATATATTTTACCTTATTCACCGCAATGTTGAAACTGTCCTGAGCATGTTCTCATCAGCTGGTGCGTGACGCATCGTCATCTTGCTTTATGGGGAATCGCAGACTTTTAAGTGCATTACCGCCACCTATCTCTCAAATGGACCATTGACACTATCTACAATCTCAGTTAGGATTGTCAGTGGTTCATTTCAGAGATAGGTGGTGGTAATGCACTTAAAGGTCTGCGGTCTGCCGTAAAGCAAGAAGATGATCCGTTACACGCGGGCCTTTGAGAACGCTCTCAGGACACTTCGGACATTGCAGTGAATCAGAAGTAAAAAACTGTATAAATTCTGTTCAGGCTGACTGTTTTGTGACTTTACACACAAATCTATTGTCACGAGCCACAGGGATTAATTTGGTTTTGTGTATGTTTTTTTGACTCTCAAAGCCGTGATTCCCATCTACTTACATTATATGATTGACAGACTGCAACGGTTTGAGTTAAAAATCTTTAACGTGAGTTAACGTGAGACCCTTACATGGGGATTAAAAAAATATTGCTGTTAATCTGTTCTCAAATTTGGGCAGGGAGCTGGGTCTATACTAAGCAAGCTATGATGACTTTCACCTTTATATTTTATATAACCGACTGGCTGAGGCCAGCCTAAAAATATGATCAGGACAGTTGACGGGCCACTGCGCATTGTCACGAAAGCTTATCTTTTTCATGTGTTTTTTAGCCTTACCGCTTGTCGATTTAAACATTAAAGCATCAAAACACAAGGCACAGAAAAGCTGGACAGAGTCGCTGGTTACTTGCGCGCTGTTTCGGTGCGCACGAGAGAGAGAGCTGCCTATCACGGACAGCGACACTGAACCGAGATCTCTTCTGCGAAGTTCTCCTCGAAGTCCTTCCTGCACCTGAACGAACAAATACAAATCGCAGTTTGAACAAACAAAAAGATGTGAGAGAGCCCAATCGGTGTTCTGGTGTTCAGGGCTCATGCAGAGAAAGGCGTCTCAAAACACTTGAACATCGAATTTGCTTTTTTTGCTCTTGTGCCAACAAATACATACAAAATATGTCAAAATATCCACCTCGGAAATTATGCTCGAAAAAACTGTCAGTTATTTCTTAAGTGAAAGTAAACCGTTGAGGAAAAATAAAAAATGGGATGTGTATTATATTGGATGAGTTCATTGTCTCTTAAAGGGACTGCGCCTAATTTAGCTACTGGCTGATGTAATGTTAATCCAAGAAAATGAAATGAAAATCACTCACTGCTCTTGACTGAATTACTTTGTAGTTTTAACAGTCAAACCAAAAATTATTCAGACACCAGATATAATTTATATATATAGCAAAATTGTAATGTGAGAAATGTTGAAGGTGTCTGAATAAATGTAGGTTTGATTGTATATTTATTTTTTGCATTGAAGATTATCCAGTGCTATTTTACATTTAATTATTTGGTTTCTGTACCTTGACACCTACAAACTTGAAAAAAACTTAACTTAAACATTGGTGTGAAACAGGAGTAAGGTTGTTTGCACCTTGTGCAATGTGGAGTTAGTTTACAGCTTTTTCAAGCACTTTGATGCATTTTGGAAACAGGAGATGAGCCATTTTATTTGGGTAGCACACATATTCTGAATGCCTTCGGCAGAATTCGAATGAGCCATTTTAATCTAGATTAATTTCAAGATCACAGTGAGATTAATCTAGATTAAAAAAAATCTATGCCCACCACTTACAGACACACACACTATATATATATACACACAAAATATATATGTATATGTGTATATATATGTATGTATATGTATATGTATATGTGTGTGTGTGTGTGTGTGTGTATATGTATATGTGTATATATATATATATATATATATATGTATGTATATATGTGTGTGTGTATGTATGTTTACAGAGGTTTACTAATTGCCCAACAAAAAGCCAGTATATTGTCTCACTAGTTAAGCTAGTGTAGTTTGAGTAATTAGTCCTTTTAGACCTGTAGAAAAAAAAAAAAAAAAAAGTTTTTCACTACATTTGGCCTGGTGCCAAAGTACGCATACTGGAGCTTTTCTGGAGCAGTAGAAACATAGTAATGGTTGGATGGAGATACTATTGACTAATATAGCCATGTTAGCTGGCATGGGGCTAAATTATAAACAAATATTAGACCAGAGACTGGTTAGAATAGTGAATTTGCATTGATGCACAACAAATGACAAGTTTTTTGACACGTCGATTGAAAACATCATTGAGAACCTCATGTTCTTCCTCTAAGCATTTTAGGTCTGCATTGTTCAAATAAAGACATGTGTGTGCCCTGTGGTCATTCCAGCCACGTGTTTCGTAGCTTTTGCACTCTTGCACCTGTAGCACTTGTTCCCAGTGCAGCTGCTGTAGTCAGGATTCACTGGCCTTTAATTCAGAGCCAAACATGGCACAGAACGTTCTGTCATCAGCCTGATGTGTGGATGAGCGCTAGCTCCACTTAGTGGACAAAACGACTGACCAAAGCATGTTTGTGGTGCTGCTTTGTGATGTTGCCTTAAATAGAAGGATATCGTTAATTAATGAACTAAATGCTTCAGGTAAAAGGACATATGTCCCTCAGTGAAATAGACCAGTCTCAGAGTAACAAAGCTATTATTTCCCGTTTTAGATGGGAATGCTGCGTCGTCTGTGGAATGTTCCTTTTGCAAACATTCCAGATCACATATTTGTCACAATATTTAGCAGGGTGTAGTCACTAGCCAACACATTTGTTTTCACTGACAGGAGAATGTGTCCTAGTGTAATTTATGAGCAAGTAGAGCATAGTTCTGTTGCCAGGTTTGTGTACATTCAGACAAATATGTAACTGTGGCTAGGATTGGAATGGAATACTAAGATTCACTACACAGTAAAAACTATATGCTGTTTACTTTATTTTTTTTAGCAAATGAAGTTTTAGTGCTTTTTAAAAAAAAACACTAGGAGGTGATATACCATAGTACACATTTAAAACAGTAGTTTAAGAGATAGTAATGTCTTAGAATCTCATCAGTCAATAAATGAGTCAGGAAAGAGGTTAAACGTCACTGACATAACTTCTGGTTAATCAGCACACTGGAAATGGAAGGTCTAGTCAATCACAGTGCATTACTGCATTATTGCATTCTCTTCAGTAGCTCTGTTGTGCATTAGTTTTATCCAAGTTAGTAAGACCTATATGAAACTGTAGGTACACTGTTCATGCCATAAACAGTTCATACTAAACTCTTTAGCAATAGTAAAAGGAGTGTGCTGTTCTTAACGTCATCCTAAATGCTCATGGTTGGAGGTGGTTAAAGGAATCATCTTTTACTTGCATTACTATCACTTCAAACTTTTATTACTGACTTCTGTGGAACAGAACTTTTTTTTTTATTGGAACCAAACACATTTGGACCCTACTGACTTCTATTGTATTGGGGAAAGAAAAAAAAACTTGAATATGTTCCCCCTCTACAGAAGAAATTGTATTGGAATGATATAAGGATGCGAAAATTGCAGAATTTTAATTTTTGGGTGATACTGTCCCTTTAAGTAAAAATTTGAGTGTCTGCCATTGAGAACCCCATATTAATGTATGATTTTTAATAGGCTTAAATGTTTGTGGTGGTTCCGGGTCTCCATTAAGTTAGCAGTAAATGCCCATCTTTTTATGATTACCACTCTCAGAGGTGATACATTTATGCTTAAGGTTTACTGTTAATTTGAGCTGTGTAAATTGCAGTGGGGAGAAAACATGATGGTCCTTCTAGTTCTGATGGGAAAATACGTTTGAGATTCTAACGGGATTTACATGACACTTAAATAGTGCATATAATCACCTCCATAATGACAGTTTGGCTACAATTACAGATCTTCACATCATATATTTATGTCTCGAGTGCCAAGAAATATTTACATCTGCCTGCATATTTATTCTTGTAAAATTTTTCCTACATATCAAGTAGCATATGTTCAAATCATATCTAACTCAATGTCAAGCATGCCAGGCTTTCAAGTAGCTTTTTTTTAATCTTTGTGCACATGAACACACAATGCGTGTGAAGTAAATGCGCGTATTTCATGTGCTGCTGAAATCCAACGAGAAGCAGTGGAATTCTGCCATTGAAATCAATTTAGCGCTAATGTTATTGAATGATGTGGTGTGTAGAGCTGCAGTAGAGGGTTTATTTGTATTTATACGAGACGGCGGTGCCTGTGCTTTTTCCCCTCCTGTGCGTGAATACAGATGTATTGTTTGGAGGCAATTAAGGTCAAGCATTATGTGCGTGGTGGGATTTTTGTTGTGTATCTTGATTACGTTGCCCTCGGGGAGAGAAGCCCTTTTATAAGCAATGAGCGCACATTTATTTCTGAGCACTAACCAACTCATCATTTGTTTGAAGAGCTGTGCGTATCATTCAGGGGCCATCGATTGGAGCCTTTCAATTGGCACTTAAATGAAAACTTGAAATGTTTATGAATATCCCATCTGCAAATTGATGGTATGCCAAAATGATTAATAGGCTAGGGATTGATTGCCTGTTGCATAAAACAATTAGTCTGGCATTACTCTCAACAGGTTTCTCACCAGAACAGACACTCAATATTTATCAACATGGCACAGCGGGAGCTCAGCTGAGTGGATCTCTTGAGATGGTACAGAGAACATACCCACTAGATGTAGTTTTACTCCGTCTTCTAATGCCCCATCTGCATCTAATATACACCATCCCCCAACAGAACACTCTGTCTCTTGCTGACAAGCCTTTTGGGAGAGAATAGAGCCGAATTGCTTGCTTGTTTACTCTCAAGTTCTACCGGTTCCTCTTCTCAGGAGACTGGTGTGTTTTTGTGAGTGTCTAATGCTGAATCTAAGGACTTGAATGGGCTTACGCAACCCGTGCAGAGATTTAGACGCAACTGTTTGCAGACGTGAGGGTGTGGTGGGGCAGACTTTCCCGTCAGATTCCATGTAACCTTTTTCTGATCTCCACTACACGAGTCCTGCATGCCACAGGCTTTCGTGGGAGGAAAGATACAGTCTTATCTCTCGAGCTATTCGCTGAGCCTGTTCAGTTCCCTCTAATCTTCTTTTGGCATCAGCACCTTCCCTTGCCCTCATTCAGAGGGCACTGGCTACACCTCTCGCAGTTGTATAACATCCCATTGCCAATATTTACACAAGCTCAGCGTTGTGTATCACAGCGCTCAGTGATACTGCAAGGCGGTCTGTGTGTGTGTGTGGGGTGGGGGGTGATGTGCACACATACTGTTGGGCATCCTTTATCCTTCATCAGTTGGACCAGATTTATTGCATGTATGTGTGTGTGATGTCTGTTGTTTTGGCTGCTGCCTTTTTAGAAGGCTTTTACACAAGAATGTAATCTTTACAGTAGTAAAATGCAGCACGCCTCCTAAATTCAAAGGAGACATTTGGATTTAATTTCCTGTTGTTTGTGGAATCACCGTCATGGATTCTGTGTCTGATCTCCAGAGATCTTGGATATCTGAACACTACACTTTTCAGTGCTAGTATGTCACAATAACAACACAATGATTATATTATGCTTACCAAGGATGCATTTATTTGATCAAAATTATAGTAAAACAATATATATTATGGCAATTTGAAATAACTTTTCTATTTGGGTATATTTGAAAGTGTAATTTATTCCTGTGATGGCAAAGCTGAATTTTTAATAGTCATTACTCTAGTCTTCATTGTTACATGATCCTTCAGAAATCATAATAAACTGATTTGTTGCTCAAGAAACATTTTTAATCAATGTTTAAAAAGTTTATTTTTTAATTTGATTTGATTACTTTGTGTGTGTGCGCAGTGCCAAATTCACAGAGCGGATCATCTAGTTCTTCAACCATCCTTAGTCAGACAGCACTCAGTTCAGTTTCAGTCTGTTCTACCAATACTGCAGAAAGGCTAGCATCATTCTTACTAGTATCTTAATTTTCATATTGTAACTTGTATTAAAGTATCTGTACGCCTAACATCCCTATAATGGGCATTTTCATTTAATGGCGTGATTTGAGATTGCTTTGACTCGTGGTGGTACCCTTCCTCTGCCAGGAACTGCTTTATCTCTGGCACCACGTATCTGTCCTCTATAATCACATGCTTAATAACTAACTGGCTCCCTGGGTTTGTAACCACCTGTCTAGTTTGACATCCGATATTCAAACAAAGCTAATCAAAACACATGCCAAATCTTTTATCTTCCAATCTGTACTCATTGTTTATGCCACTCATGTGCCTTGTGTTTAATAATAGTCATACTGTGTTTCAAATCTTGGTGTGTGTGTGTGTGTGTGTACATATGATTAGAGGCACTGCACTCATTCAGCTGTTGGGGGTTTAGTTGGAGTAAATCGTTAAGTGTTTAGTTTTGTGAAACGTAGACTTTTTTTTTTTTTTTTGATCTAAGAGGAATTGAAAGAAATGTTGGCACTTTGTTGCCAGTTATAGTCAAATTAATGTTTACATCAATTAAAGCATTCTCTCTCTCGGTCTCTCTCTCTCTCTCTGTCTATAGCCACGTGCTGATCCCATACCCATATGCAGCTTCTGTTTGGGCACAAAGGAGTCCAATCGAGACAAGAGGCCAGAGGAGCTGCTGTCCTGTGCTGACTGTGGGAGTAGTGGTAAGACCCATGTTTGAACTCTCAGCCTGAGAGGTGCTCATATATGGACAGTGCATCATCTGAACGTCTGTGCCAAGTGGCCAAAAGCAAGCTATCACATAACTAAGAATGTTATTGGTTGACGTGTGAATCAAACTTTGTAACTAACCATTTAGTTGTAACCAAACCATCCATTTTTGTTTGAATAGCTGCTCTGAATTATTAAATGTTTAATAATTCAGTGCTCAGTTGTTGACATTTTTTAGTTTTTTCAGTCGTATAGTTACAGTATTTCAGTCATCAGCATTGTCAGTTGAAGTAGCATGATTATTTGAATAAGTCAAAGTTTAAATTGAATATTATTCATTGATTTCTGAAAGTACATCTGTACCCTAGAGTAGGGCTGCACGATATTGGGAAAAATTTACATTGCGATATTTTATTTTTCTGCGATATATATTGCGATATGAAAAAAAAAATAATAATAATCTTACAAACAAAAATGGGGTGAGCACACTTACATTCTCATTTTACATGATTTAAACATCGACACCATCGTGTCAATTGATTTAATATGCGCGAGGGAGAGAGAGCAAGACACTGCTCGTGTTGTTTGAAGACATTGAGCGTGCGACCAGGGCTCGCTTTGCGCGCGCACTCTCTCTCTCTCAGGCCGGTGACAGATGCAATATAAATAGGCGTCGGCTCTATTTCTAGCATGCACGTGTTTTCCGCGTCTCACGCAGGCAGTCTGCAAGCTCTAACCTGTTAACATGGGAGCCGAATTAAAAACGGACATGCCACGCAGCTGAGACGCTTGCGCCACGTATCTAGTGTGTCGCCGGCCGTGCGCTCGCGCTCTTTGGCCCATACAGTTAATGAATAACGGATCAACTACGACAGCCTACATCGCCCATCCTGCAATGTGACTATCGTGGATTTGTACATCGCGATATCGATGCATAAACAACACATCGTGCAGCCCTACCCTAGAGTATATTACATTTAGATGTTGGTTAGTCTGAATGAGTGCATGAGGCAGACTTTTAAAAAATGGGAAATGCTCCATTAATCAGCCAGGATCCAAAGCAAATGCAAATTCAAAATATGATTTATATTTTTAAGTATTTGAATTGCCTCACATTGTGCATGCACAATTAAGAAAAACAAATCTGAACTCAATTTGCAATGGAGTCTGAATTTTAACTGCAGTATGCTTTCACTGTCTTGTATAAGATTAATGCGCAGCAGTGTTTTCTGTCCATCTGCATTTCTCTGCACAACTCTCATCATCTTGCATCAGAGCAGTTGTGTGTGTATCATCAACTATAAACACTTACTGACAATATATCATCTTCATTAACCAGTGTTTGCAATAAATGTTTACCTGGATAATGTTACATGCAGCCTGCTTTTTCCCATGTCTAAATTTGTTCGATCTGCTTAATTTGCGGTTTATTTTCAGCCCAGATTCAGTCGGTTTCTTTTTGTCCCTAAAAACCTTTTTCAGTTAATCAAGTTTTGGTACATCACATGTCAGAGTGCAATGAGAATGGTGTATATATCTTTGAAATAATTTCAGGAAAGATGCTTGAAGCCTAGAGAAGGCAGATTTATATTTTTAACTATAAAAATAGTCTGTTCTGTAGAAGTATTGGCAGAAGGGTTTTACACAATTACAGCTGGATTCAAGCTGAAAGGTGTGCAGTTTATAAGATGTTTTTCCCCCCGTTTCAAGTTTGCTTGCTTGTTTCTTTTACTCTTAATTTATTTATTTATTCCCTCCTCCAGACAGAATTGCCATGTTCCTGTTAAATTACCTGCTCTTATGTCGTAATTTGTTTTGAACAGTGATTTTGAAATGCCACAAGGAATTGTTCTTCCGGTGACATTTTTATGGCTGAGTTTGACTTAACAACAGAGGTGGTTTTCATTAAGTGTTCATGAAAGTATAGAAAATGTGCTCCCACTGTAAACCGCAGCTGGTTTGCAGCCCTCGGGGACAGGAGTGCATGCTTTTACATGACTATAACGGATCGACTGCCATTACGGTGTATGCGCGTACCATTTCTGCCTCGTTAAGATCAAATTATCCTTAATTAGCCACTCAGAAGTGTTTGATAATACAGTGCTTTTAGACACTGATTTTGGCAAGTCTTCACGCATGGTTTTTCACATTGTTGATGCCACATGTAAATATTTAACTGATCCACGGTCGGGGGAATCTTTCATTTGTTTCGTTTTGATGTTCTCTCTCCGCTTGATTAAGTCTCTGTTAACATTTATCCTGTAATGTTTCAGCAAGGGCTTTTGTGTTTCCTGCCAAAGTTAAAGGATTAGGTAATGTCGCTCTTTTAATTGAGCATATTTGGAGGCTCTCTCTCTAAAGCCCGTTTGTTTTATTCTGCATTTCTCCTCAAAGGCCATCCATCATGCCTGAAGTTCTCTGCTGATTTGACTGCAAATGTCAAGGCCCTGCGATGGCAATGCATCGAATGCAAAACATGCAGTTCCTGTCAGATTCAGGGGAAGAATGCTGTAAGTTCTTTTCAGATGCACTGATGGCCTTGGCCCAGTTCCTGCTGACATCTTTTATAGTGTCAGAGCGCTGCTTGTGTTCTGCCATTTTTTACTGCAGGATGTTGTTTACTTGTGTTGTGTAGATTGCGTCTTATTTTTGTGTGTGTGTGGATCCAGGACCAGATGCTCTTCTGCGACTCCTGTGACAGGGGTTTCCATATGGAGTGTTGTGACCCACCGCTCTCCAGAATGCCAAAAGGTACATTAGGTTTTTGTTTGCCTCTGTGGATTTTTCCATTCTCAAGGTGAAGCTGTTAAATGTGCCATTACACAAAGGCTTTTGGTTACATAATAGTAAGATGATATGTACCTTGCGTCCTGAACTATTTAGTGCCTGTCTCTCTCCCTCTCTTTCAAGTCTCTTTCTCGTTGTCAGTGATTTCGCCTCTGGCTTGCAAATGACTGTGCTTGTCCTTTTCAGTTAATGGCAGTTTGTCTGAAATGGGCATGTAAGTGCCAAGATAAAAAGGGAGCAGCATCATAAAGTGTTTCAATAGAGCAGAACAGGTTCATTTCATTTAATTTTACAAGAGCCTTCAGTGCTGAATGTCTAAAACTGCTGGAGGGAGGTGACGTTCTGCCATAAGAAATCCCATCAAATTTCATTTGGGTTTTGTTATGGGTGAAATGCAAATGATTTAACTAAAACTTGTATGTTAACGATGTCAGTTTAACACATTAAATAAGTGAGCAAAAATAACACCGTTAATCATGGCAAGAGAAGCTAACAGAAAAACAAGACCAAAGACATCTGTCTGCATTTCTGCTATAAGAACGCTTCCTGTGTGAATGGCCCTGTGGGACTTTGCGACAGTCTACTGCAGACAAAATGACAAACTTGTGTTAATGTGACTGCAAGTATATTCATGTGGACTGTTGTTCAGCAGTAGATGTTTTTAATGATATGGAAAAAGCCAAAAAGTATAATGACTAAGACACTTTCCCTAATAACAGCCTTCAAATAATTCACTATGAAATTGATCTCTGTTGTGATGTGGATGTGATTCATATCTTGTGAATCAGTGCCACGTATTTCTACACAAGATAACCAAGAGCTTCAGTTCTAAACTGAACATCAGCTCAAATTAAGCTTTAATTAGATCTACTCAAGGTCTAATAATTCAGTTTATATGTATATTTGTTATTTTCCTCTCTAAAGAGGATGAGAAGGCCGAAGCCATGTCAGGAAAAGAGCACCCCACACGACTTCAAAGCCATTTATTCAGTGCTTCCTTGTTGGTATGTTACCTGTAGAAAGCTTGTTTTTTTTCTGCTCTGTTTCTTTTCTTCTAAAGACAGTAGAAATGAAGGGAAAGGCACAGCGGGTCATCTCTGCTCAGCACTACAAAGACATATCTGAAAAGTGTCACGCTGCAGACATGATGAACCATCCTTGAAATGCTTCTTTCTTTTTGTCTCTCCCACTCTTTCTCTCTCTCTCTCTCTCTCTCTCTCTCTCTCTCTCTCTCTCTCTCTCTCTCTCTCTCTCTCTCTCTCTTTTTTTTTCTCTGGACCTCCCCCAGGAATGTGGATCTGCCAAGTATGCAGGCCAAAGGAGCAGGAGGGAAAACGGTTGCTACACAAGACAGCGGCCCAGATCAAAAGGCGATATGCAAAGCCAGGAAGGCCAAGAAAAAATCTAGCACATCCAACAGTGTACGATAACTAATTTTATCTCTCTTGTTCGTTATGCTTCAGGCTTAAGGTTACAGGTCTCACAATCAGTATGTTGCCTAAACTGTAAATGCTCTTTTTTTTTTTTTTTTTTGATGGCCTACTCTGATTTTTGTCCTTCACAACCTTGCCTTGAGAGTATATGTAGGTTTCATAGCCTCTCATCCAAAAGGTTTAAAATTAGCATGGCTGCTACGATGTACTTTTAGCCTGGGGCATTCTTTGTTAGTCTATTTTTAAAATATGGCTGTGTAGTAAAGCTCAGTCGGAATGCTGTCAGTCAGACTGGGTGAGTCTGGGTCAGCAAGCTTTTAAATGTGCGAGACCTGAGGGATTACATCTTTCCTAAAGGCTTGATGAGCCCTGATAGACACGGTGGAACTTGTTGTTGAAACTGTGAAATTAGGACTCAGGCTTAGTCACAGTCGAGATGTGCACATTGATTCTTGTTCATTTGTGGCTCGTGTTCTAAATGCAACCATCGTCTGCTTTCACAGGTCTGACAGTGGTGGTCCGGGATCCTTTCAGCTGTCTGAAAAAACACGGCATGGTAGGGGTTCCATAAGCACTTTCTGTACCCCACCCTCATCAAGCACCTTTATACCCACCACAGACGGCAGGAGTCTCACAGACCCCCTCACATCCACACCCACCCTCACTACGTTGCCCCCAATCAACAAGAAAACCAAAGGTCTCATTGACGGGCTTTCCAAATTTTTCACACCATCGCCCTTGGGTCGCCGGTTGCGCAGTGAGGTGTCAGGCTCCTCCAAACAGCACAGGCAGAGGAAACGGGGCTATCGGAAATGCCATGGCAGCGTGATGACGCCAGGTGTGAGGCTAAATGCCCCGTCTAGTGTTCTCCTTACCCCGTCCCCTTCACAAGGACACAGCCCCATCTCGCTGAACCCAGCCCAGTCGTCCTCGCCCTCCTCCGCCCACTCCCCCCACAGCTCCTCCTCCCAGTCTAGCGGCCCGTCCCTCAGTAGCCTCCCAGGCAACAACCAGCTGAAGGGACTCTTTGACGGACTGTCTCACATCTTTACCACTCAGGGACAGTCCCGGCAAAAGGGACTTCCCAGCTACGCACCACCCAAGCGAGCACGCCGCAGCCAGGACATTTCCACCTCACCCAAAACGCCCCTGCAGCTTCAGGGAAAGAAGTCTGTCAAGGGTTTCGGTAGTAAATTAGCATCCCTGTCCGGTTCAGCCTCAGGATGGGTGCCCAAGCGTGGCCGGCCGTTTAAATCGGCGCTCCATTTCAAACGAACACCCTTCTTGAGAAAGCACAAGGTGCTAGGCAGGTTTAGGTTAAAGGCCTCCCCGCAGAGGGAGAACACCACACCAGGGAAGGGCAGATTGGCAGACGGAAGAGTAAAACCAGACCCAAACCATGGTAAGCACAGGGGCCTGAACCGCCAAACAGCTGACTGGCTTTTTCCATCTTCAACCGTTTTACTCATCTTCCTCATTTTAAGAAGCAAAATAACATGGATTTTTGTTTTTTCGACTAATACTGCATCTCTGCATTTTTGATTTGAACCTTTTTCTTCAATCTTTTTTTATTATATTAATTCTGAAGCCACTAAAGCCTTTAGATTTCTGCTCTCTGCTCACGTCCTCATGCTGCTCACACCTGCCTCTCAAACCCAAGTTATTAATGCTTTTTCCCTTTAGTAACAAGCACTTTAATGTAAAGTGTTTGCATTTCAAATGACCCTTGCTCCTGGTTTGGTTCCCTCTCAACCTCTGCACAAATGGAGTATTTGTTTAGAGGGCACTGTTGCCTAGAAACAAACTGTGATGTGTGGTTAGAGGTTTGAGGTTAGTGTGTTGGCCAGCAATGTTGATATGAGCCTTTCCTTTCAGCCTTTCTTTCCATGACTGTAGTGATTTGCATGCTAGCAGTTGTGGTTCTGAATGCGTGTGTATCGAGTCTAAGTTAGTGCTTGTTTATATTAGCTTTGGGTTTTGTTGTGTCAGCGTCTTTGCAGTTCTTTTGTGCTACATTCTGCAAACATTAAAGGTCCCTTTTTCTGACCTCTCACAGCCTTTAATGCCGAGAGGTGCTCAAGAAGAGAACCACAGGAAGGAAGGATGACTTTACTCAATGACCACGTGGCTGAAGAGGATCTGAAGTTGTTCCGGCGCATCAAGGAGATCACAGCAAAGGTGTGGAGAGTAAACCATCCATTGTCAACAGAAGAGAAGGTTTAAGAGCTAAATAAAAAGCTTGATAGTTGAAGAAATTAAGTATTGTACAGTGGAAATTTGCAATAGTAAGATTCAATTTTTATTATTGTTGTTATTATTCCCTCCTAAAATTGTGCTGCCCTATTAACTGGTCTCCCAGTCTGGTCTTTTTACTGGTTTTTGGCGCTTTTCTTACTGAGAGGCCAGCATAAGTCACTTTAGACCAGCAAACCAGCTAGCCTGGTTTAAGTGAGTTTTATTAGAGCATCGGGTCACAACCCTTGGCAAGCACCTTAGCACTGTGGCTGAATGTTTAAAGTGTTTCATTTCTGTTCCTAACTAGTGATTTATTTCAAAAACAGAAAGCTGGTGGTGATCAAGGACAATCCCCTCCTTTGATTGAGTTTGGGGGATATGAAATACAAACTTGGTATTCCTCACCATACCCTCCAGAATACTCGAGGTAAGTCTGAAATTAATTCCGAAACATTTTTTACGACAGTTATGCCAGATACAGCCTTAAGCAAATGTAAACTAGCATGTGATTTTAGGGTTTCTCCCTGCTCTTGTTACTTATGCCACATTCTTCCTTATAATTAATTGCTGCACACCTCCTCAGGTTACCGAAGCTTTATCTCTGTGAGTTCTGCTTAAAGTACATGAAAAGCCAAGACATTCTGCAGAGGCATTCAAAGAAATGTGGGTGGTTTCACCCGCCCGCTAATGAGATCTACAGGAAGGATAACCTCTCTGTGTTTGAGGTCAGTGCTTGCTCTCAAATCTTGCACAAGGGGCACATGCACAACTTCATCTGTATCCTAATTTATCAAGTGCCGAGTGCAAAGCTTGTCAAAAGCCACATCTCCACATCATGGATGAGAACTGGATTTGCATAAATTAAGCATGTCAGATTAAGCCAATTCTTCAATGATCTTGTTTGTCTAGTGAACAGGAAATGCATCAATTTTAGCAGGCCTCCAAAAGTTTTAAAGACTTCTCATTGCACTTTGTTTATGAGTTGTGATCTTCACAGGTGCTCCACTAGCAGGAGCTGCTCTTGTATGGCATGCCTGACTCTAATTGTTTCCCTTTTTGTTTTATTTGCTCAGGTTGATGGAAATATCAGCAAAATTTTCTGCCAAAACCTTTGTTTGCTTGCAAAACTTTTTCTGGATCACAAGACTTTGTATTACGATGTGGAGCCTTTTCTCTTCTATGTTCTAACACAGAATGACGAGAAGGGTTGTCATCTTGTTGGATACTTCTCAAAGGTATTACAACCCTTCAATATATCTAATCCTATGGCAGTTGAGTAACAGTGGGTTATCTAGTGGGTTGCTAAAGATGGCATTTCTTGAACAGTGCTTGTTTTGGATCTGAACCTTTTCTGCAGTATGTTTGAAGGGTTTTGTGTGGTTGTTTGGTTCAGTTCAGGACAACAGCAGGTGCAGAGAATTGCATGTGTTGGCAGTGCACTGACACACTCTATCTTTCTCTCTTTCTCTCCCATAGGAAAAGCTTTCCCAGCAGAAGTACAATGTCTCCTGCATAATGATCATGCCTCAGTACCAAAGGCAAGGATTTGGGAGGTTCCTCATTGATTTCAGTAAGTTATTCATTAACTGGTTTGAAAGTCTTATGAGATTTGAGCAAAAGATTGTTTGCATCATGAACAGATGTTTCTGTGCTCTGCATGAAAGCAAAAAGAGGATCTGTTTCAGAAAGACCGACATGATGGAAATACTGCCTGTTTCATTGTACAGAGTAGTGGGTTTGCATGACCTTAAATACAGTTGAATGTAGAATGTAGTGCATGGTACAATTTGTTTACTTGTGAATGTTTTGATTTGCTCGCTGTGTAGAATCAGAAGAGCATTTGCTTACTTTGTGTTAATGCAAAAGACTTGGATCTTAATCTGATTTTAGAGTGAGATCAGACCAAATATTTTCTTGATATGCAAATGGGTGACCCTTATGACACCTTTGGGCCATCTCTGACATCTCCCTGTATTTATTCCATTCTCAAGCACAAGTTGTTCTCAAAAATTGCATTTAAAATTGAAATTACATTTAGGGTTTATATGCATGTGTGCACACATGTACAGTTAGTTAGTGGTTATCTGTCACAGGTTATCTGGACTGGTTTTGTCTCAAAATATTGTACTGTAATATTGCTTTTTTCAACATGACACTGACATCACAAGAATTGAGACAAATCTTTATTAGAATCAAAAGCCATTAGGATCAAAACCACAATCATTAAATTCCTTTAATATAACTGTTTGGCTTTGATGAGGAACTCGCTTTGGTTTTATGTAATTCAATTCAAGCTTGTGAAATGTGCCTCAAGACCGTAAAAAGCTGCACATAAGCTTTACTCCATGTCTTCATAAATTGTGACTGAGTTTTTATGTTTTGTCAAAGTGACACTCAAACCCGATCTGACAACAATGCTCATAAACAATCTTTCCTCATCTCCTCTTTCTTTCTTTTCCTGTCTTTCCAGGTTACTTACTTTCCAGGCTAGAGGGCCAGGCTGGCTCCCCAGAGAAACCTCTATCTGATCTGGGTCGTCTGTCCTACTTGGCTTATTGGAAAAGTGTCATACTGGAGTACCTGCACAACCACCCAGATAAGAGTGTCAGCATCAGGGGAATGAGCCGAGCCACGGGCATGTGTCCACATGACATTGCTACCACACTTCAGCAGCTCAACATGATTGATTTCCAGGATGGCAGGTGGGATGACTGTGGTGGTATCTGTCAATCTGACAATTCACTCACATGCTTTCAGTACACTGCATCATCTCTAAAGACATTACTACATTCCAGAGGGGGAGGGGGGGTGGACACATTATGGATATATTTGCATGTACTACATTTCCAAATTTCAATTTCTGTTTGTAATATTTTCTAACATGTTTGTCTAGGTTTGTAATCATTCGAAGGCATCAGCTGATTGAGGAGCATATGGATAGACTGAGAATGAAGCCACGGCTTCATGAGGTTGAGCCTGACTGCCTGAGCTGGACTCCAGTTTCAGTCGGCAGAAACCCACCAGGGGAGCTGAAGAGTACAATCGCACAGGTAGGCTTAAAGGTCTATTTTCACCTGATTTTAGTGAATCCAGTTTTTATTTGTTTGTCTTTCCAAGTGCTCTAAAACAAAGTGCTCTAACACTTTAAACTATCAAGGATTTCTTGTTAAGTTTCACATCAAAAATTAATTATTGAGCCGTTGCAAATACATAAGCAAAAAAGAGGTTTAAATTTACTTGACCCTTCATTCACTATAATCTTTTAATAATGATTTATATTCAGAGCTTTCAGGTTTGATTTGGCATAAAATCGGGCTTCTGGCATTCTGCCCTCTGTTGACCACAAACAAAGAAAATATCAATGGCCAGCTCAGATTTCTTATTTTTAAAATGCATGCCTTGAAAGACTTTCTACTTCCTGTCAGTGATCACGTTGTTGTGGTAATCACCCACAGATGTATTTATTTTTTTCAATTGTCAAAAAAGCCCCTAGACGTATGCATTGTACCTTAATGTTGTTAAATTCATAGAGAGGGAACCCTCTGCAACAACCTTTATTTAAATATTCAGGAAACATCTAGGTGGTTTTCCTGGCATATACAGAGGCTTGATCCGTATGTTCCACAGGATTACTTGAAGTCCAGTTTATTATTACATCTGTCTCACATCAAATTACTATGTTCTGTATGCATTATCGTTTGCCAAAACATAATGCTGGGAACAGCAGATTTATAAATGCCCAGTTATTGTTTCCTTTCGGCCTCTGACACCGGTCTGACTCTTTTCGCATAATGCAAAACTTGACCATAATTGGTAAGATGATCAAAGGCTGTTCTGGTGGCCGAGTCTAAAATCAGAGCTTATGTTTTTAATTCAAATCTATTCAATAGGCAGATCATGGCGATCACAATGAGCGCAGGTCACTCAATCCTTCCTTGGCTCTGCAGTATTAGCTACAAGATGATGCTTGCATGAAAAGTGAGCTAAATTTATCCCATCGTTTGCCTTTCAGGAGTTCAGGGTGAGTTCACAGAGATAGCTGAAAGCACTTTCAACAGTAACCCAGCTTCCTAAGTGACCTAAATCAAAGCCCTGTATTATTAATGCCTCTGAATGTCCCATGAAATGTAATCTTCCACAGCCGCTTAAAAATAAATGTTGCTGAGATCAACGGCTAATCAAGAGACAATCTCTGCACTGCAGGGGCGCTGCGGAAGCAAAATGGATAACGGAGATGTTATATGTATGCTTCAGCTTGAACAGAACGGCTCAGACGAGCTCATGTTTGTGTTTTTGTGGCACAACAGGCAGGAGACCGCCGTGCAGGCTGTAGTGCATCGACCAGGAATTTGGCAACGGGGATGGGCTACACTAGCACAAGACCTCCACTAACCAAGTGCAAGAACTTCAGCAGAAGATACTCAGACCCAATGTTTACCAACAGTGCTGGGAAAGAGTTCGAAGTGAGCGAAGAAAGCAGCAGTGATGACGACGATGATGATGATGATGGTGAAGACAGTGCAATCAAATCTCAGTCTGGGCAGGGGCTCAAGCGAAAGGTAAACATCAGAATAAATAGTTCTGTGCGTATCATTTGTTCAAATTGAATATCCATCATCATTTGGGAGGTGTATTTAGTTGGATGGAAAAAGATCCAAAACTATCCATTAGTCAGAAATTTCCATCCGTCCTTAAGTCCATAATTAAGTAATACTGCTTTTGTGATTTGTGTGGGAAATCGTGGTTCTGTATCACCAAGTAATGCTGCAGATTATTTGCACTGGGGTACTGCTATCCCAGAATGCCTGGGGGAGAGCATGTTGTGAGGAACTTGTGGTCAGCTTGATTCTGAACACACTCATTTGGGGTTTTGGGCAGGCTAAGCTTTCCAAATGAATGGCCTGTGGTGTAGGCACTGTGGTCTAAATGATGGGCTTTTGCATTTAGATCATGAAGCGATCCATTCACAATGCAGCCGCGTTTCCCTATGTTTAGCATCACCCTTGACCGGATCTGTCTCCTCCAAACCTCTGCTTTTTGGATTAAAGGGCACCAGGGACAGTTAGACAAAAAGTGGCCAACTCTTGTTATGACAGTTGTTAAGTCTAACAATCTCTGACATCTCCCTGTATTTATTCCATTCTCAAGCACAAGTTGTTCTCAAGCATGCAATATGCACGTCTCTGTTAATGGAATAGCCCCCTTAAATGTGTGTGTTTGTTTGTTTTTTACTTAGCAGGCTCCAACTCTGCGACGGAAGAGAGGGCGAAGGAGAACACGAATCAACAGCAGTGTCACGACTGAGACCATCTCTGAGAGAACAGAGGTGCTAGATGAGCCATTTGAAAACTCTGATGTAGAAAGCCCTTTGGCACAGCCCAGCAGGAGGGGTGACAGCGAGGATGAGGAAGAGGAGAAGAGCCAGAGATTAGCCATGCGTCGGCCTGGAAGACCAAGGAGATATGAAGATGACAATCACTCAAATCAATCTAAAAAAGAAGGGAATGTGGAAGGTAAAGCCATACATGTTAGTATTTATAACATACTGTTGTGTTGCATGTTTGAAAGATGAATTTACATGGAACTTTTTTTTTGTGTTTCTGAAGCAGTGAAAAAGGACAATCCTCGACCGCTAAAACGGAAGAAAGGCTGGCCCAAAGGTGTCAAACGAGGCCCTCCCAAATGGAGACTAAAGGAGCGCAAAATGGGCTTTAAGCTCAACCTCTACACGCCTCCTGAGACGCCAATGGTCACAATGGAGCAGGAGCAGGAAGAGGAACCGGATGCCAGCCCTGCCTCGTCCTCAGGACCGTGTGAGTCCATTAGAGAGCCCAGACCAGAAGTCCCCGAACTGGACCCCTGCGATTCAGAGCCCCACAGTCCTGACCCGGTCTCACAAAGCAAATGAGAATGAGCCGACAGACAAATCTGACACAGTAGAAAATTCACCCTGTGCTGATGAGACCAGTGAGACAAAATCAGGTCCAATAGATGATGCTGAAGAGTCAACTCAAAATACAGAGGATGTCAAAGACATGAAGCCAGAGGGTGAAGCAGAAGGCAGGGTTTGTAAGGGCTCAGGTGAACGAGACGAAGAGGATGAGGAAGAAGAGCCAGAACCATCTCATGTGGATGATCATGATGCGGACGATGAAGATGACAGCAATGAGCAGAGAATAGACGACCCTGTGCCACTACCAGAAAGAGACCTTACAGAAGACCCAGAGCCAGTTCCAACTCCTAGTAATGACAATAAAAATCCTGAAGTGCAGCCTAGCCCTGTGGACCCACCACCTCATTGCTCAGAGGAGCTTGCGTTTGAAAGTACTCTCGTGAGCTTGGGCATGCAACAGGGTGACACTGTGGACTCGGATCACCCTCCAGACTCCGAAACCGAGGAAGAGGATAACAGTCAAAGGCCTGAAGAAAAGCATATGGGCCCACTGACCCCGGCAATAAAAGAGGACCATAACATTTGCCCTGAGCTTGATATGGAGACGGCCCAAGCAGTGCAGTCTCTGACTCAAGAGTCTGAGCAGGAGAGGCACTTTCAAGATTGCGTGGAGACTCAGGAGGCGTGCCACAGCCTACAGCGGTATGTTCATGTTGAGCAGAGCCCTCAGATGACTCCCGTGGACGACTGCCAGCAGTCTGATCACAGCAGTCCTCTGTCTTCTGTCCATTCTCACCCGAGCCAATCTGTACGATCAGTCAACAGTCCAGCGGTGTCCATTTTAGAAACTGGCTACACGCAGATCAGCCCCGATCAGGGCACCGTCTCGGTGCACTCACTACATAACAACATGGAGACTAGTCCAATAATGGATGTGCCCTCGGTGTCAGACCACTCTCAGCAGGTGGTGGACAGTGGCTTCAGTGACCTAGGTAGCATTGAGAGCACCACAGAGAATTACGAGAATCCCAGCAGTTACGACTCCACGCTGGGTAACAGCATTTGTGGCACGGGAGCAGGAGCGGGCGCCTCCTCCCAGAGCAGCTGTTCCTATGGCAACCTCTCCTCCGGTGGCAGCCACAGTCAGAGCAGCTGTGCTGTGTCCCAGCAGATGGCCGGTCCTGTGGCGAACAATACTGGCGCTTGCAGCATGCTCCAGCAAACCAGCATGAGCTCCCCTCAGGGATGCAGTGTGAAGTCTCCACAAGGCTGTGTGCCGGAGAGGCAGCCCAGCCATCCGCACGGACACGGCCACGGGCATAGCCACAGTCACCACCACAGCCATCACCAACACCATCCGCACCATCAACATCACCAACACCCACAACACCAGTACCAGCAGCCTCTATCGCACTGCTCCATGCCGGCCAGCTTCCCTCCACCCATGCAGCTGCCCGACATCCCCGAGTCCAACAACCCCTCGAGCAACCTGGGCCTGTATGACCGCATGGGCCAGGGAGAGTATGGAGGTGGACACTACGGTCAGCACTCGGCGACGTTCAGCCTGCATAAGCTACAACAGCTCACCAATACCATCATGGACACCTCCTTGCCCTTCAGCCATTCTGCCTCGCACTCAATCTCATCCTATGCAAACAACAACGGATCATTGTCCACACAACTCGGTCCTCACAATCCCTCGCTGGTGTCACTGTCGCAACCTGGTGGAGGTCCTCAGTCACAGGCTACTGTGACTCCTCCCCCCAACATGACACCGCCGCCCATGATGTTGCAGCGCAACATGGCTACACCCAACATGAACCTGGCCCAGTCTCAGAGACTGCAGATGCAAATGGCCCCCAAGAATCATCACCACCACCACCCCGTGTCAATCCGCTCCAAATCGGCCCCTCTGCCGCCCCACCACCAGCAGCAGATGTACGGTAGGGGTCCTCAGACTGTAGCCATGCAGGCTCCCGGGCGGACGCTGGCTATGCCGCCGCGGATGAACATGGGGGTAAACCTCATGCCCGCTCCGGCTTACAATGTCAACTCAATGAACGTGAACGTCAATATGGCGATGAACACTTACAGAGTGACGCAGCCCATGATGAACGGGGGCTACCATGGCAATCCTACCTATATGAATCCATCTCCACAGTACTCTATGCAGATGGGCATGATGGGTACTCAGCCTTACCCACAGCAGCCCATGCAGGCCCCTCCCCATGGCAATATGATGTACAGCCCAGCGGGTCATCATGGTTATGTGAACACTGGCATGTCCAAACAACCCTTAAACGGGCCTTATATGAGACGATAATCAGCGACCTGAAAGTGAAGGGTGATGATGTTGCAAAGTCAGCTAGTTGACTTGAGGTATTTAGTTTGTTCTGATTTTCATGGTTAATGTTCGCTTTTATGGATCTTTCTGAAAGAACCAGCACTTGGTAAGAATGCAAAAAAAAAAAGTTTTGTTTTATTGCCTAAATTTTAGCTTTTCTCCCCTGTTAATGGGAAGCCTTACAGCATAAGATTTAAAATGTAACATTTGTGTAAGCGTAAATCTCCCCCGAACTGCATTGCAGTTGAACGGAGGTTACATTTTCTTTAAGTTGGAACCTGCATTATGAAACCTTTAAATGTGCCTGCATTGTATGTTTTTTGGACAAAAGAGCCTTTTCAATGTACCTTTAGCAATCGCAAGGTTATATATGTAAGTCTGTACTCATGCCTTCATATTATTTAAATTATTGTAAATCTACTTTTATATTTTTTTAAATGTAAGGTTATACTTAGCATGCTATAACATCTTTGTTAGTGACAGTGCATCAAAGTAGTACTGTACAGTGTTGTGCTTAATAGCAAGCAATTTTATATTAAATGTATGGCCTTGGTTAGGTTTCCCTCATACGGAAGGAAAAATTAAACTCTATTTTTGTTGATTCTAATACTGTAAAGATTTAAAAACGTCATCACGTTCGGCTTGGAAGGTTCTATTGCTAATTGTGTATAATTTGTTACTTTATAACAAGTTTCTTTACCTGAGGCAGCTTTCTGTTTTATACAATTTAAAGCAATTTCTGTCACAATAGCGAAGAACAGTCAATGTCAGTATTTGTACATGTAGAAATCTAAATCAAAGGGGAAGGGGAAACCATTTCAAATGGGGCAGAGTTGCAAATTTATTATGAGTGTCAATTTACTCCAAAGTCGGTCTTTTATGAAATGCCTTTAAACTTACATTTTCATTCCATCTGTAGATTTTTTTTATCTTTATAAAACATCTGATTTATATTTTACTGAAATGTAGAGCAGTAGCCTTGTTGATAGACAAAAACAGATGGCATGTAAAAAGGTAAATTGTATCTGTGTCTGTTTGTATAGCTTATTTTGTAGCCTTTGTACCTGTACAGAATGGCAGTTTGACGTAAGAGGGATATCCTGACTGTACTAATTAAGAGCATCAGTCCTAACGATTTATGAGTTATCTTTTTAGTCGGTCACTTAAATGCTGTACATTTTAGCAGAAAATAAATTATGATGAGCCACTGACAGACTTAAAAGTGTGTATGGACTGTTTTCGTCTCATGCTTATCCAGAATTGTACTTTCTTTCTTGAATGGATCTTTTACAGCAAACAGATTTTCAAACACGTTATGGTTGGAAACGATCTTGTAGCGTGCAGGGACTACTGAAGACAAACGGATGCTTTTGCCTGTAGAGGATGGATAAATGTAGCTGCAACACTAACATGCATCGAATGCAACAGCACAGCTGCCTTGGCAATAAAAATGAACCTGACCTCAAATATGAAATATTAATATTAAATGTAAACACATAAGAATGCATCTCAGTCACTTCATAGGTCAGCGCTAATAATCCAGTAAGAGAGCGGTGTTCTGTCCTGGGAGAAGCTGCATCAGGAACACCTGCCTCCATCAGTTCTGCTTTTTGGGCGTCTCATTTGAATTCTACAGGGCTCACTTGATTGAGTCCTTGAGTGCCTGTTACTTCCCTCTTATCTAAAGAGATTTAACATGCCCTGTCTCTCTCTTTACTTACTTTCTGCTTCGCTGAGTGCATGGTCAATAAATTGAGCTCCAGGGTAGAGAAACTCCGAGAGGTTTAAAGTCGCTAAGTCTTTTGCGAACAGTTCTCTTCTGCTTATCAAGGCTGTATTTAATTTTCTAATATTGGTTTTCTGATTTAATAGACTTTAAAACTTGAATTTTCAGCAGTCATTACTCCAGTCTTCAGTGTCACATGATCCTCCAGAAATCAATCTAATATGCTGATTTATTATCAGTGTTGGAAACTGATATGCTGTTTCAGTATTTAATTTAGTTTTTTTTTTTTTTTTACAGATACTTTTTTTTCTTGGTTCTTTTATAAATTTAAAGAACAGCATTAATGTAAAATGTAATTATTTTGCAACAATTTCTTTACTATGTCTTTACTATCACTTTTTATACTTTTGAAACATCCTTGCTGAAAAAAAGAACAAGAATTCAATTTTGAATAAATGCTGTTATTTTAAATTGGAAAAATATTTCTCAAAAAAAAAAAAAAAAACGTATTTTTGATCAAATAAATACAGCCTGGACTCGCACAAAAAACTTCGGTTAAAAAAAAATACAAAAATCTTACTGGTCCCAAACTTTTGAACAATAGTGTATGATTGCATATATTCTCCTTGTAATTCCTGCAGTTGTGCTTATGTACAGTCCCTTTCTAAATGAATGTGCAATAGTGTACATGTTTTTTAAATGCCATCTTCCTTTTTAGTCCCATTGCTGAACATGTGAGTATTATTATGCCTTAGAGAGGAACTAAAAATAAACTCTATGTAACATTTGTTTTGTAATTGTATGTTGGCATATTATGGTTTAAGGCAGCTAATAAGGGACCTGTAAAAGCTGTCAAAGCTTTCTGATCTGCAGGCTCTATTAGTTCAGCCTGAAAGCAAACACTTAACTAATTATTTTCACAAGGCTTCTGGTGTCGGTGTCTTAAAATTTGCAAGAGTGCATGATTACACTACGACAGTTGAAATGCTCTGTCAAAACAGATGTCAATTTTCAGTAGATGGTTGGAAATACATTCTCCATGCTCGTGTGTTGAAACTTTGCTTACTAAAGTTAGGGCCTGTGGAAATATGGGGATTATGCCTGTATTCCCTGCAGTCTGAACAATAACTCCCTCTCTTCAGACACAAGATTGGCTTTCCAAAATACACCACTTAGCGTATCAGTGATTTTATGTGTAAATATGAAACAAATAGTACATTTGTCCCCCTAATGGTGTGGTGTTGCCTCCAATATTAACAGCCTGGGGTGGTCCGTTTGTACCAAGTAGACACGGCATGTTTGCTTGGCCCAGAATAGCCTGCGCATTTGAAATGATATTTTTAGGCTATTGATCTATGAGTTGTGACCTTCGCAGCACCAGGAGCTGAAGAAGGGAGTGGCGCGTTTGCGACCTCCAGCTGTAGACACAAATGCAGCAACATATATTCAGTCCAGATTCATGTAATTGTTTGACTCTTGTGTAACTAAAATGATTAAATCAATGAGCTGTTAGTTTCTAGTAAGCAATCTGACTGGCATCCAAGCCGTGGATCACTTTCTGTGGATCACTAGTCACTGCATGCTTATTTACATAAAGTTGAGCGTGTGTCGCCAACACTTGCTGTCATGAGAAAATGAGTTTACATCATCAGTCACTAAATAGTTAGCATGCTAAGTACACATGATGTTGAAATATGTAATTGCATATTTTGTTTTAAGGAAAATTTCATGCACTAGATAAAAATTATGAAACAATTATTGTAATAGCTAAAATTACATAATTGACTCTCTGCAAAAATCTGCCCCCTTTCGTTACTGTTGCTATGTCTGACAAGGCATCAGATCAAACCGCACGTAATTGATCATGTCTTCCTCTACTAGTTACAGAGCGAAATAAACATGAACATCAGAAGGTATCTCGTTTCAACTGTGGAAACGCGTCAGTACACTTATTCACATCATATTTTTCAAGTTCAAGTCCACTTACAGTAATCTACTCTCCTGTCTGGTTTGTTTGTTGGACAAAAATGAGAGATTTGGCGTAATGATTGGTCATTTAAGCTCTTTGAGAAGTCTCACGTATATTGGTGTGAATACAAGAAGGGTAAGTGCAAATGTTTGGTGTATAAATCTAATCGGGTTAATTGAGTATCTGTATGCTATTCTAGTTTGTAAGTTTACTTAAATTTACATTACCTATATATTTACATTTATTCATTTAGCAGACGCTTTTATCCAAAGTGACTTACAGATGAAGACAGTGGTAGCAATCAAAAACAACAAAAAGAGCAATGATATATAAGTGCTGTAACAAGTCTCAGTTAGGTTAACTACACGTAGCATGGGATTTTAAACAATATAATAAAAAGAAAACAGATAGAATAAAAAAAGAATAGAGCAAGCTGGTTAGAGGTCTTTACACATACACACACATATAAATAATTGCATATTAAATGAAAAGAGAAATAGAATACAAAAAGATTAGAAAGGTAGTTAGATTTTTTTAAGAATAAAAAATAAAAAATATTTTTTAATAAAAAAAAAATTCTACTTAAATAGACATTAATGATATTTTTTATGTTTTTATAAAAAACAGTTATTTGTCAGCGCCAATATCCTGATGTGTTGTGCTTTGGGTGTCAGTTTGAGTCCCAGCTAGTGCACCTTTGAAAACCAAACAAACCCTGCCCACCCACTTACACTTCAATTTTTGTCTACTATACTATTCTATCCCAACAAAAAGAACGTAGTTTATATTTGTAACACTATATTGCTTTGTTATATTCCCATGTTTGCTATTGAAGCAAATAGGGAAACTAAACTGATATTTGCTGTGGTCTCCCTGCTTTAATTTATTCCAAACGTTCCAAACCCAGAAATGTAAAAATGCTCCCTTCGTGTCAGTATAAACCCCTGTTATGAACAGAAAGCTTGTTTGTACATCTCTGCACAGCATGTTAGCTCCTTAAAAACTGCTCAGAATCTACATGGGAACAATTGGTCTATAAGACACCCTCAAACATGCCCCATAGCCCTGAGGAATGGAATATCATATCATTATGCAAATTTGACAAAGAAATCATGTTCTCATCATGGTCCGTACTTATGTTGTCATGTTTGTGGTTTGTGCCGTATACAAGGGAGGAAGATGGCAGCTTCAGTCAAAGGCCAGTGAATCTGACTTTTGTCCCAGAGGAGATGGTACAGCCTGGGTCCAATTCCAGCAGCCAATTATTCCCTCCGTACACTGCCTGCTGCGAGCCCTCCTACAGGCAGCTGTCCTTCCTGGCGCCCAGTGACTAAATTTGACAAAAATAGGAAATCTCTGTAGAGCCGTGCTTGTAATTTAATCCAAAAGGTGTTTCTTTTTTGAACCGAGTTTAACACAGTCTCTGTAATGCGAGCTTGGCCGCTGCAAATGGAATGGTAATTGCTTTTCGCTTCCCAGATATGTGAAAAGGACACATGAATCATCTCCGGAGAGGGATGGTTTTCAAAACCATCAGCACTGGATGTTTTTTTACCCCCCTCCTCTCATACTCAGTCACCACCATCACTCACCTTGACAGAGAAGTCATTAAATTGGTGATGTTGAATTCCTTTTACTGTTTTGTCAGGTTCACTTATTCCTTCAACCTTGAAATCTTCTTTCTTTCCCACAAAAGCAGCTCTATACTGTGAGACGAGGTGTTAATTTTCATGAATTTCAAATGATTCCAGCACATATGTTCCACAAGAAATTAGTGTCTCTAGCTACATTTGCGTTAGACATTGTTTTATACTCCTTTAAAGTATGTTATAGCATATGCGAGAAATGTTGAAAATGTAAAGAAATATGTTTGCAGTGTGTGGGGAGTGACGTTCATCCTTCGTGCCTGAGATAGCACAATGATCTTCTTATTTATAGCTTCTCTGTTGAAACTATTACAGACATATTACATTACAGCAGTTCAGTTCACATTCTTAAAGGGGGGGTGAAATGCTATTTCATGTATACTGAGTTTTTTACACTATTAAAGAGTTGGATTCCCATGCTAAACATGGGCAAAGTTTCAAAAATTAAGTTGTACGTTTAAAGGAGTATTTCTGTTCCAAAAATACTCCTTCCGGTTTGTCACAAGTTTCAGAAAGTTTTTTTCGAGTATGGCTCTGTGTGACGTTAGATGGAGCGAAATTTCCTTATATGGGTCCTAAGGCACTTCTCCCGGAAGAGCGCACGCTCCCGTATAGCACAGCACTGAGAGCACAACAGACTTCACTGATCAGAGCGAGAGCGTCGCGAAATGTCACAAAACCGCATGCGGTGTGTTGGAACCGCATCCGGTGAGTAAAACTGCTTCAAATATCTCTGTGTTGTTAACTTAGCTATCGGCGCGTAAGCACATCAAGTAAACAACATGCGATGTTGTCATCAAACTGCTCTTTCCACATGTACAGCTTAAAAAAAAAAAAAAGATTTTCCAAAACCGCTAAGCAAATATATACAGTTTCAGTACATGCCACATAGAGACTGATTGCTGATGCTGCTCTTGTTAAATTTCAGCCTCTGGATCTGATTCTGGATCATAAATATACGCTGAATCTGACTGTTAGCCATGGTTTGTTTTGGTTGGTTTTGTCCTCACGTAATGTCACAGCTTCCAAACGCTATCAAAGCAAAACGTCTCCGGTTACTATCGTAACCTCGGTTCCCTGAGAGGCGGGAACGAGACATTACGTCAGCTAAGACGTATATGGGAACTCTTCCCTTCTCCACTTTCACTGAAATCTTATTGGCTAACGCCAGCTGGGGACAGCTGGCCAATTGACGCGAAGCATGCAAATACTGGCGGGTAAGCGTGCAGTATAAAATGCATGGGCGCGAAAATTACGTCAGAATCACGACTGAACGCTAGCACAGCTGATCAAACAGCGACCACGGCGGCTAACGTAATGTCTCGTTCCCGCCTCTCAGGGAACCGAGGTTACGATAGTAACCGGAGACGTTCCCTCTCGAGGCGGTAACTCAACATTACGTCAGCTAAGACGTATATGGGAACTGTATAAAATCCCGCCGTGAGAGCAGTGAAGATAAGCCCTGAACGGAGTCAATCACCCTCACACAAGCAGTACAGTTCTAGCCAATGGCCGTGTCGCTAAGAGTGCTTGCATCTGATAGGCGGAACTAGGCCAATGAGACATCTGCTCCAACCCTAACAAAATATGCATAACTTCAAGCAACATATCGAAATCTGCACTAACCAGGGCAGACACAAAGCAATAAGCACTCAAGCATGAGAGTTAAACAGAGTCGACGGCGTTTGCGGTGACTGCTGCATAAACCATTTAAACCATAACACAGAGTTAGCAGCCATGGTAACCACTGTATAGCTGGTTATAACAGCTTTAATGAATAAAAATTTAACTCACCGAAAAACATGGACGCTACAGAGGGTACATCCAGCTTGTAAAACCTGGCGATTGTGTTCTGGGAAGACCAGCCAGCAGCAAAACATAAATACTGGACAGACATACCTCTAGACCAGGCCCATCAGGAAGCATATATAATGTCCTCGCAGAATGAGCTCCGATGTTGAGGGGGTAATCCTTCCCCTGGCATTTGATAGCGTCCACGATCCAGTGAGAAAGTCTCTGTTTAGAAACAGCACGTCCCTTATTACATCCACCAAGCACACGAACAGCTGGTCCGACTGACGAAAGGCGGCCGAGCAATTCATATACATCCGTAAAACCAGGGTCCTGGCGCTCTGAGCATCAGCGTCACGCGAGGCTGACGGCTCAACAGATAAGGCGGGCAGGGAAACAAAACGGTGTTTAGAGTGACTTAGAAACGAAACCCGGTCTCGGCCGGAGAATGACATTACAGTCGCCAGGCCCGAAACCAATGCAATATCGTTCACCAAACACTCACGAATTCTCCAAGGCACTTCGCTGAGGCGAGAGCAAGAGGCAAGGCAGTCTTCAGGGAAGCTCCTTAACCACAATCGAAGCTAATGGCTCGAACGGTAATAAGAGATAGAGCCCTCAAAACTAGAGCGAAATCCCACGGCGGCACGGAGGGCGGCCATGAAGTACACAATCGACTTGCTCCCCTGAGAAAACTGAATACCAGAGCGTGCTTACCGATCGTTTACCCGTAACCGGGGAACGAAAGCGGCAATAGCGGTCACATACACCTTCAGCGTGGATGGTATCAAACTCCCGCTATCCAACTGTGCTGTAGAAAGCGCAAAACATCCGACACGGAACAGGTCCCCGGGTCAATATAAATGTTCTCGCACCATTTTGTGAAAACTCACCACTTCTGCGCGTAGCAGCGAATGTTTGATGATGCTCGCGTCTCAGTAAGTGTGTTTAGCACTCGTCAGTGCAGAGAGTCCCGCTCATTAGGGTCCCCGCAGCGGCCACACATGAAGGTTCCACAGCTCGGGGCTGGGGTGCTATATTGTGCCATTCGCCTGAGACAGCAGGTCCTGCTTGAGGGGGATTCGCCATGGGGGAGCCATCAGTAACTCTCTCAGGTCCGCGAATCAGGGCTGATTCGGCCAGTTCGGGGCCACGAGTATAACTGATGCTTTCTCCTCCCTGATTTTGCACAACACAGGCAGAATCTTCACAGGAGGGAATGTGTAAGCCTGGCTTCCGGCCAGCGCGATGTCAGAGCATCTCCCAGCAGGGGGAGTGAGATAGCAAACGTGTTCTCGCTCGTGGCAACAAATCCACTTCCTCCCTCCCAAATCATTAGATCTGATCTTGGGTGAAGCCAACATCTCCTTGAGGAATCCCGTTCCTCAAAAGCATGCTCACTCCACGGTCCAAAGTACCGGGGATGTGCGACGCTCCTATGGAGATTAAGTGTCGGTCCGCCCACAACAGGAAACTCGCTGCCTGTTTGAATAGAGCTCTGAAGCGCACGCCGTCCTGGCGATTTATGTACGAGACCACAGACGTGTTGTCGGTTTGAATCAGTACATGTTTCCGCTCCAATCTCGACCGAAAGGCTTGCAGGGATATTAGGACACCGCTTCCATTATTCCAAACGGTTTATGTGTCACCTTCTCTGTGACTCCGACCACAGGCCCAGACGGACTGCTCCCCAGCCTAGATTCGCAGAGAAAAGAACTCCTGGGCTGAACATATCCGGGCTGTTCCATGGTCTCAGAGTGCTGACGCAACTGTGAATGACCGTAAGTGCTTGTGGACCGAAGACCACGCCCTCGGCGGAACTCGAGTTATAGCCAAAACTGTAGCGGCCGCAATGTAGCAGACCCAGATGGCACACTGAAGAAGCCGCCGCCATCAGTCCCAGAAGCCTCTGAAATTCCCTCAGTGCAAACGACCTGCCCAGTCAGAAACAGCGCAGAGTCGATGAAATGCTCTAGAGAGAGATGGGCTTGTATCGCCATCGAGTCCAAACATATTCCCAGATATGTTACAGTCCGACTCGTAAAAACACGCTCTTCTGCATATTCACACGCAGTCCCAGCGTATCCAAACGGCGAAGCATTGTTTCCACGTGACTGATAGCACATCTCTTGAGTGGGCTAAAATCAGCCAATCGTCCAGATAATTCAACATGCGCATTCCGCTCGATCTGAGGGGAAATTTCGCTCTATCGCTCTCTCTCGAGCAGACTGAGAACTTCCTGTCGCAGAACAGGACGGTTTTGGGGCAAAGTCAGTGACGGGACCACGCCATTGAAGCGGGGAGGTCTGCGTTTGAATTGGAGAGAATATCCGTCGTGAATTATTCCCAGTATCCACGGTGAAACGCCCGGGATAGCCCTCTTACCGTCCATGAGATGACACGGCGGACGCGTTAGGTCTACAGCCACTGATGGCTTCTTTTAATCAGGGCCCCGCCCCCGCGAGGCTGGAAGCACTGGCGGGAGGGCGGGCCATGGTGTGACACTCTTGCGCCATCGTGAGGCCATTATAATCATGGACTGTGGCTCTGCGCTGTTTGAGACAGGGCGAGTGACACAACGTTGGGTGCAAGAATTTGTATATATGCTTCCTTAGTACAATTTTTACTCACAAAAACATCATTTAAACAAATATAGCAATTGTCACCCATAGTGATGTGGGGGACATGATGCATATGTCTTTGTGGTGTTGGCACTCTCGCTCCTTCGCGAGGCCATTATAATAATCGGTTGTGGCTCTGCACTGTTCTGAGACAGGGCGAGTGACACAGAGATGAGTGTAAGAGGAAGTAAAGCTCTTTTGTTGATTGTAACATGCTTTTATTGTGGAACTCACACAAACAGCATTCAAACAGACATATAGCAATCGTCGCCCGAAGAAACATGGGGGACATGATGCATCCGAGCATTGAGGGTGACACCGTGTTCATGTGGTGTTGGCACTCTCGCGAGGCCAGTATAATCATGGGTTGTGGCTCTGCACTGTTCTGAGACAGGGCGAGTGACACAGAGATGAGTGTAAGAGGAAGTAAAGCTCTTTAGTTGATAGTAACATGCTTTTATTGTGGAACTCACACAAACAGCATTCAAACAGACATATAGCAATCGTCGCCCGAAGAAACATGGGGGACATGATGCATCTGAACATTGAGGGTGACACCGTGTTCATGTGGTGTTGGCACTCTCGCGAGGCCAGTATAATCATGGGTTGTGGCTCTGCACTGTTCTGAGACAGGGCGAGTGACACAGAGATGAGTGTAAGAGGAAGTAAAGCTCTTTAGTTGATAGTAACATGCTTTTATTGTGGAACTCACACAAACAGCATTCAAACAGACATAGCAATCGTCGCCCGAAGGAAATGGGGGACATGATGCATATGAACATGGCGCTTGGGGGCGGGGCCTCCCGCTCACTCACTCTTTCACCGTCAGGGAGACGGCTCGTATGGCGCGCTGGCTCTCTCGCGGCGCGAGATCCTCAACTGACCCTGACGTTACCTTCAAGGCTCTTACCACTGCTGGATTTGGCAGAAACGAGCGTCCGATTCAGAGCGGGGTGCCACAGCGGGTTATTTTAGCTGGTTTTAGAGCCTGACCCGGTGCATAAGAATCTCGCAGAGAAGACTGGGGTGAGCGACGGGGTATCACATGGCTCATACTTTGGCGCGCTTTCTGCGTCTCTGAGAATAGCTCCATGACGTCACCAAAGAGGCCGGAGGGAGCAACTGGAACGTTTAGGAGCGGCCTACGGTCTGCGTCTTTCAGGACAGCTAGGGTAAGCCATAGGTGCCTGTAAAGATGACCATGAGCTCCGTGAAACAGCTGAGCAGAGCGCTTAGTAGCAATCAGCGCGAGATCAGTTGCCGCGTGCAGATCCTGATGACGTCAGCGCTACTGTGCCGCCGTTTGCCTGAAACACCTTGAGTATTGCCCTGGCATGAAGAGCAGAAGCTGCACTCGCTCTTTCTAGACTGTGGTCCGGACCAAAAGCAGAGGGAGACGAGCACAGGTGTGTGGTAACAGTCTCCTAGACGGGGGGGGGAGGGTTTCCGTCCCGTCCACGTGCGTGATATGGCCTTCGTAGCAGAGTGGGTGCGCGCCGATTGGGGTGCAGCCCACGATTTCACCACGAGCTCTTGCATGTCTAAATGCCATCTAGTAGCAGCTCGACTGGAGGAGCCACGAGTCTAGTTACCTATCACAGGCTCGTCATGTGCGTTGCAAACGAGACTCAGCTCCGTGACGACCTTTCCGAAGACCCTGACGAGCTTCTCCTGGAGGTCTCAGGGCCCTCTTGGTCGGGGCGGTCCCACTGAGAGGCCCAAACCTTTTTCGACGTCGAAGCGACATGGAGTCGTTCTCCTCGCCAGCTCCGAAGAGGACGAAGTTCGCGGAAGCTATAGTCCACCACGCCGACGTCAAACTCATCTTCGGGCGGGGGAGGGCCCACCAGCGGCTCGCTGGCGGCAGTGGGCCTCATTCCCGCCGTCCTCCGAGCCACTCTGGCTCTGAGGGCGCGCACTGGCAGTTCGGTACAGTGGGCGCAAGTGTGGTCCATCTGAGAATCCCAGGCAGGTCACACAGAACTGGTGAAGGTCCGAATCTAGCATTTGCAGCCATCGGATGCGGAGAGGAAAAACAGGGTGAGTAGTCCTCTATTGCAACTTCCACGATGACTTAGATAAGACTTCTAGCGTGAAGAAAGAGATTCTGACGTAATTTTCGCGCCCATGCATTTTATACTGCACGCTTACCCGCCAGTATTTGCATGCTTCGCGTCAATTGGCCAGCTGTCCCCAGCTGGCGTTAGCCAATAAGATTTCAGTGAAAGTGGAGAAGGGAAGAGTTCCCATATACGTCTTAGCTGACGTAATGTTGAGTTACCGCCTCGAGAGGGAACCCTACTGGCGCTCATGATTCTTTAGCTCCGCCCACACGTCACGCCTCCAGCCGGTCATGTTTTTGCGGGAAAAATCGGTACAGACTATCTTTCTCTTATGAATATAATAAAACTAAAGACTTTTTGGAGTTATGAAGGATGCAGTAACTACTCTATAGGTACTCAAGATTAACAGAATATTGAGCGAAAACGAGCATTTCACCCCCCCTTTAAACTTAAAGTTGATTCATAATTTGATATGAAGCTGCTTCCTCAACGTCTCTTGCATATATTAAAATATCAGGCATTGTTCACACTACTTTTCAAAATGTATTTTTTTTTATTTTTAGTTTTATCGAAATAATACTTTTATTTGAGAAGGACACATCAAGTTAAGAGAATGTACATTTATAATGTTAAAAAGTAAATGTTCTGTAGAACTGTATGTATTAAATATTTTTTGGGGGGAAAGTATCACAGATTTTACAGCAAATTTGCATATTAGAAATATTTCTAAATGACAACATGACTGAAGACTAATGACAGCTGTTAATTCAGCTTTGACATCACAGGAATAATTTACATTTTAGAATATATTCCATCGAAAACTGTAATATTCACAATATTACTGTATTTTTGTCAAATAAATTCTGCCTCTGGAAGCATAAGACGACATCTAAAAACATTTACAAATCTAACCGACCCCAAACTTTTAAACTTTGTTTGTTTGTTTGTTTTTTTGGATTGTTCAGTGTTTTTGTTTAACTTGGAGTCATTATATTTTATCAAAATGTTATATCATTTGCTCACATTCCTATCACTCCAGACTTAAATTACTTTCTTTTTTCACAAAAGTAGAAATTATAAATCATTATAAATATAGTTACATAAAATGTACACTTTTTCAATATCTTCAGTATGCTTTTTCTAATATCATCAAAGGTATCTGTATGACTTCATTTGTCTTGTGAAGCTGCATGACGATCAGAATGAAGGTGAGTAAATGACACAACCTTCATTGTGGAGTGATTTATCTCTTGAATTGCTTATCCAGAGCTCTCAGCTGCTCAAGAAAGCCAGAGTTGAGAGAGATGTTTCAGAACCTGAAAGCGAGGATGGCATCCGTAAGAGTGAGGTTGGTTCTTGCACATCATGAGGAAAGCCAGGACCAAGGCTGACTCCCATTGCGCAGTGAACCAGCACTTTGCCTGCAGCACACAAAGAACCTCCTAACTTATTCGGTATCTCTGACAATGGTTATGATTTACATATTTCACTTATTAAAACGACTGTATTGCCTGCTGACTTTGCACTGCTCCATTTATTCTTTTGCTCTGCTTCTTTTAAATTTCAATACAATCACTGACAAAATTAGTCAGAAAAAGGTCAAGGAAGTCAGACTTGCCAGTTTGAGTGAGTGCAGCTTTAATGAAGGATGCAGTGGAGCAGAAATACTGGCTCAAATCAAACTGTGGGTGATCTGAAGCCTCCACTCCACAGTAATATAGTTCACAACATGAGAGGAGTCCTTTATCATGAGACGTTGACCTGAAATAAGCGGCTGTTTAACACGTTTTCATGTTTTTGATTGCATAATTTACGTGGAATAAACTGTAAACATAGACACCTATAATGTGAAGCTTTGGATTTTCACTAGTATCTTAGTTAAATCTGTTTAACTCCCAAGACTGTGATGGTTCAGTACTTGCTTATCTCCGATGTACAGGCCGGGCCAGATAAGACTGACCGGTCCAAAAGGCTGTCTGTTTGTCAGCAGCGGACACCGCGGATCTGCTTTAGATGCTATCTCATACACTGCCTGCAGTTGAGAGGCCAATGGTTTGTCTTTAGCAGCTTTTCTGTCAAAAAAATAAAATAAAAAACTGTTCGAAATCTCTGGAATCAAAGATGTAGCCTTATATAGCCTGTGTTAATTCAATGCACATGTTTTAAACAGAATGATCATGGGACAGTTTACACATATTACACATTTGACCTTTCTGCTTCTGTAATCATGTTTGCCTTCACAGTCACCGGTGGGAAATGAGGTGAAAATGAACACCTTTTAAAACAAAACATCACATAATTCCTGAGGTACTGTGTCATTTATTTCACATACCAACAAGAAAACAAACAAGAAAAGATATGATTCAGAGGGAACAATGTGACAGTTTTGGTCCGTTCCACTGTACTGAGAAATAATTGAAATGCTTTACCGTCACATTCTTGTTTGGTCATCAATATCTGTAGGTCGCAACACCAGTGTTTGTGACCAGAAACCAGAAATATGTTGAAGCATATGATACCCATTAGAAACTCACTACAGGGGACCAACCCTTAAGTCTTGTAGCCATGCATGGCTCCTCCACCTTCCCATGATAAAGAGCAAGCACAACCGTTTCATTTTGCTCCAGTAAAAAAAACAAACATGCTCGCTGGCTCATTTCGAGACAAGTTCAAAGTATATCTCATCTGGAACAAATTTAAAAACCTGCCATTTATTTTGGGACCCTGCTGCCCTTTGGAGGTTATTTACTATTTATTGGGAAACCCTTCGATTTTGCCTTCTGATATCCGCTTTGCTATTGCACTACAATGGATATTAGCAAATAAGATCTGGCCCAACAGAACTGGGTCAGGGCCATGGGGAAGGAGGCCCTTAAGGGGTGAGCTCTTGAAATGGGATTCATCACATTGTTCCCAAGTTTTCAGTTACGATTTGTAAGCTTCCAGTTTTTTCTTCCTCTCTCGGACGAGGCTCATGTCAAGATGTCGAAGCTGGTTGAGAAAGCCAAGATTAGGACAGATGTCCCTGTGTTGCCGTACAGCTTTAATGGCCTCCAATAGTGTCCGATCCTCACAGATCATGAGGAAGGCCGATACCAAGGCGGCTCACTCCCATCAGACAATGGACAAACACTCTTCCTGAAGAACAGAACGGACTCAATGCATGACATTTTTACAGTGCAAATGCTACTTTTAGTAGGCATAATAGCCAAAGGAATGCTTTATTGGTTTTGTTAGGTTGTACTCTTTTAAGCCTTCAAACCTCAGATCAAGTCAGTTTATAATCTAGGTTCAGTTTTAATTAATTTAGTACATTATTATAAACATAGCTATAGCTACTCTGAAAAACCAATGTGATGAGTAATTGTTTTCTAAATGACCTAATTAGCTAAAGCAATAATAAAAAAAAAGAACGGAAAATAAAAATGACACTTCTTATATAGTCTAAGGTTATTTAATAAAATCAATTAATTTCTAAACTCATGTATTTATGCAACCTTGGGCTATGTTCACGATGCATTTATACAGCTTTTAGGCTCTACGCGTGTGAGCCTGGAATATAATACACAGTCCAGTGATCATGTATTGTGCCAATACTTGAAAAAGAAGCTGAAAATGGAAATAAAAGTAGACGAACATGGAAACACCATTAGTAGTCGTAGTTGTAGCAGTCCTAATGTGAAATTTTGTGTGCGTCGAATAGCCTACTGTACAGCAGCAGGTGAGAAAATAAAGCATTTCCCAAGTAGAGCAAAGAAACATACTGTTTTTTTAAATATTTTAGATAGTTAAAGACTTGCCAGTGATATTTTATTAAATATTGCTTTAAAAATGTACAAGTCAATGTTTCCACATTGGATGTTTCCAACAATTCAACTCACAATTTTTTGACCACGCAGCTCGTATAAACCTTGCTGTGTGGGATAGAAAAACACACTTAGAATGAAATCTGAGGAATCATCCGCCTCCATTCAATAGTAATCAATATCAATGTCTCTGTAAAAGCGGGGTCCAGTGTTGACATGAGGGGTTCCACTAGCAGCTTTCACAATGTGTGTGATCCATATTATACAACTTTTACTTGTCTCGTGCTGCAACCCTGAGAAAACACAAACACAGAGAACATCTGTAGTTCTGTACATTTTCATTCAATTTCCATTTGAATAGAAATCATAATACATACTCATTGCCAACGTACACATTAGGCTGCACCTGGTTGACATGTCCAGTGGGTCGTCTGTCAGCCAACATGAAGTTCTGCATTTCGGCAACAGATGGGGTTTCATAGGCACACAGCTCCTTGAGGGACGTCCTGGCCCCAAAAAAATATTTTAAAAAGGACATTTTTTATTTGTAAATTGCAGTAAGGTATTGGATATTATCACGCTGCCTGACATGCAGTTAAGATACATCCTCCGAAAGCCCAGCTGAGCCCACCTGAGACCGTTGCTCGTGAAATCTTCTTGTTGCTAAGAACACTGACACTCCACTTCAGCTCTTAACATCATTAAAATTAATACTGAGGGCTTTTTATGGAATATCATTCCACTTAGGATTCCTTGACTGTTGTGGCACATGTGTTTACAGCTCAGGTGTGGGAAAGATAACGTGCGATGCCAGAGCCGAGAGTGATTCAGTGAGGTTAGCTTCCATAATAGCTCTCCAAAACACCAAAATGTTACTTTCTAAAAGCCTCTAAAATCTCCCCTCCTTTTGTGAACATACATTTAGCAGCCGGTGGCCCTTTTTTTCTCCTCGTTCTCAGATTGCCTGCTCTTCTCTCCTTGGTCAGGGACGTTGTCGACAGCCAGTCCACAGATATGTCTCTAGAGGCTGTTTCTTTTTTTAAATGGTGTATAATTATAAACCTCCCTGGATACAAAGAGCTCTTCCAGGTCTTAGTGGGCAGTCAGGTTTGCTTTTAGAAGCCATGTCTTTCCCTAGACAATGATCTTTTGAGCATGTTCTGCACATATTGTGTATATCTTGGCTAGATTCCCAATATTGTAAATCACTCTTGCAGTGCAGACGAAGGTAAAGGTGGGTCATCAGCGGCTTTCATTGAACACATACATCTTTATCATGAGTCATTGTGCAGGGAAATGCATCTCGCGAGGTCTTGCCAGCTGCTAGGTTAAACACTCTTGAAATCCAGATGTTCCTTTCATTTGCCTTGAGCGCGAGTCTCTGATAAATGGTGAGATCTTTGCACATGCAAGTGAAGTGACATGTTGGGTAATTGGAGCGTGTCAGATGCCCCTCTCAAAGATATGCTGTCTTCTTTGCACTCCAGCTGAAAGTGTTTAGTTAGTGCTCAAATGCTTCAGGAAATTAGGCTATATGTGTAAAGCAGGAAAAGTCTTAACTAAGAGTTGTTCTTACCATGCCGGTAAAATAAGCTTTGAGTCCCGTAGTAATTATGGTTTTATGAAGCTAATAAAAAGGAATTAATGGCCTGGGTGTGAAAGCCACATACACCTGTTCCTCCTCAAGATCTGCTTATTACTCACTATTATCGAAACCTTATACTGTATACGAAAGAATCACAATAACACATCGTATGTTTTGTGGATTTTAATAGACTTTTCTCTTTCGTTTTTTAAAGTCCTTGCCCGGGTGAATCAAATAATACACTGAAGTGTATTTACAGGGACTAAGCTTGGCTTTCTTTAATCTTTATTTGGAAACGCAGTGTATGTGATTTGTATTAAGTGGTCCAAATTTGCCAGTTTCAGATTGCAGTGGTAGATCCAATCCATGAATCATTCAGGCTGCTTTTCTTTTGTGGGTTTTTAAAAGTCATGGAGACTTCCTGAATTTAAAGTAAACAGTGGTACAGTAGCATATCTACTATTTAAAAAATTTGGGGTCAGTAAGATTTTTTTAAATACTTTTATTCAGCAAAGAGGAATGCATTAAATTGATCAAAAGTGACCGTGAAAACATATCATGTTACCATTTCTATTTCAAATAAAATTGTATCAGTTTCCACAATCATGTTAGACAGCACAACTGTTTTCAACACTGATAATAATAATAATAATATAAAAAGTGTTTCTTAAGGACCAAATCAGCAAATCCAAATGATTTCAGAAGGATCATGTGACACTGAAGAGACTGGAGTAATGGCTGCTAAAAAAAATAAAAAATAAGCTTTGCCGTCACAGGAATACATTACATTTTAAAATATATTTAAACAGAAAACAGGTTAACTAATTAAACTGTTTTACTGTATTTTTGATCAAATAAATGCACTTTTGGTGAGCATAACCAACTTCTTTAAAAAAGCATTTAAAAAGGTAAAAGAAAGTAGACTATGTGTTCTAGTTCTGCTTTACTATTGCTGTTTCTTAAAAGGTTTGTTTTAGCCCAAATATATGTTGCTGCTGGGCTGATTTGTTTATTTGTTCTTCTTATCCTGATATCTTAGGCTTGACAGTCTTCCCTGAGAAAACACTGACACGATGTAATCATGTACAGATGCATCTGCTTTCCAGAGCACTTGTGTGACACTAATGTGGTCTTGAACATCACCCCCTCTGTGCCTCTGGTTCTTCCACAGTCAAATCAGGAGATGACTAGCTTAGCTGAGAATATATACACACACTTGGCTCAGCTGATTGCGTCTGTTCTGTTTCTCTTCTCGACTGTTTCCATGATTTATCATTGTACACTGTATGCCAAGCAGCTAATCAGGAAGCAGAGTAGTGTCTTAATTGAATGTTCTCTGAAAGCGATGTGTGTCCTGGGACTCGTGTTGGTCCTGTTTTCCTCTGGCTGCACAGCTGCAGGTCGAGGTCACACTGTCAGGGTGACGACAGGAAGAGCCAGTCCAAATTCGATTCTGGGGGTTAATGCTGTTCTGTTACGGTTTTGGTAGGTCGGTGATGGGGTCCTACAAGTACATCTGGATGATGAAATGTCATTGACAAGTGATAAAGAACAGGTTTGAATCTGTAAACTATTTATCTACATTTCTTTGAAAGTGGTTGAACTCAACAAAAGAAGCTTGTTTTAATGTAGCATATGAAAGACAGCAAAGAAAAATATTATGAAAGGACACTCGGCATAAAAAAACAGCAAGATTTTAATTATGAAAACCCTGTTTGCAAACATTTCATGGCGCAACACTGCACCCTGCTGGAAACAGCGAGAAGCACAAGGGAAAGAGACGCAAAACTGTAATGTACTCTAGACAGGGTCATTGACAGTTTATTACTGACACATGCATTTGGCTCTGCATGTGGATGAGCATTTTGCTTTTCATAGAGCATCTGTCTTAGCATGAGCATTTTTTTTTTTTTTTACATTTTAGAAATTTGATATTTATTTTAAGTATACAAGCAAAAAAAGAAAGAAACAACCGAACAACTTTCACATTTATTTTATTTGAACAAATACATATAAATGTTATCTTTATTTGGCACCTTGTCTGTATAAAACATTTGAACGTGAATCCCATAGTGCAGTTGTTACACTTTCGAAAATACTTAACATATATATCTAACAGTGTAACAAATTCAATATTTATCCCTCTCATGGTCAACAGAGTCTAATGTGCAATTAAATGTAAGTATATAGTGCATTAACAAAACTGTGCATTTATACACTAAATATTCTCCAAGATAACAAAGGAACTTCTGTGAATCAATGAGCTGAATGAAACATTATTCTGCTATTAAAACAAAAAGGTGCACTAAAATCACATCAGTGAGTGCTGTTCAGTCATTTAAACAAGGTTTTTAGGATTGAGTAAACAGAAGAGTGTTGTGCTTGGCCCGTATATTTCTCCAAATGTGTCTGCCAAAAGCAACGTAAAAGCTAATACTGCTCACAGTGAGGGTATGCTCTGCAGCTGAATAATAAACCACAATTCAATCATTTAATACTGCTTAATTTGGTATTCTATGCTGAATACTGACTGCACTGTTAAATATTATTCACAGTGTGAGGAGCATGTGGCACTTTTGTGCTGTGGTTCAGAGCTGCAACTTGAATATATCGTATAGACTTTCCTTAAAAACAACATTCTCATTTCCTTCATTTACACTACACTGTACATTAAAGCCACCTATGATAATATGACTATGCAGACGTGTCAAATGTAAAATAAAAATTCAGTATTAAAACTTTCATTCAATATTAAACTGTTTTATAAATAAATTCTTAAAACTTTATTTAATAATCTTGTAAATGTATGGACAAGTAAAAAGATGGTCTATACATACAATAAACCTGCAAGGCACAAGTTTTACTATATGAAACGATATATATATATATATATATATACATATCATAAATAATGTAAACATACCAATGGTGGTTACCTCCTTACCTTTTAGTTATTTAAAATGAATGCATGTGCATTTGTGTGCTCATGATATTTGTGTTTTTTTCCCGTCAGAGAATAGGACACAGCATTCGCTTTCTCTGTAGCTGGATGTCCAAATCCAGGAGAAGGCTCAAAAAGTTCCTGTTAGGATAGATTGCTCTTTGCAGTACAACTGTTTGGATGGCAGTGCAGAGAGAAAGACGCTGACGCAGCATAAGGTACGCTAGAACCAGAGTGGCAGACCGACTCATTCCCATGATGCAATGAACAAGCACTTTTCCTATAGATAAAAGACACCATAACTGTCAGGAGAAGATTAATACTACAATTGAATACTATAACCACTTCATTTCCTTAGAAATAGATATTAGAATGAATTTACAGAATGAAGATGAGTTGATTATTAAGTTCAATGAGTAAAATGAGGTAAAGAGGTAATGTATCTTTTTTCTTGGAGTCTTTTTGTCTAAAGTCAAGTCAAGTCAAGTCACCTTTATTTATATAGCGCTTTAAAAAAAAATACATTGCGTCAAAGCAACTGAACAACATTAATTAGTAAAACAGTGTGGCAATAATGCAAAAGTCAATAATACAAAAAAAAGGAGAAAAAAAAGTCACCTACACCTACAGTAAGGTCGCCTACAGTAAAACAGACCTATTTGTTATTTTAGTACAAAATATTTTAATAATTTACTTACAAATCTAAGTTGTTTAAGGAATTGGTGGTATTGGATTGTATGTCAAATTAGTGAAAGTGAAAGTGAAGTGACTTTCAGCCAAGTATGGTGACCCATACTCAGAATTTGTGCTCTGCATTTAACCCATCCGAAATGCACACACACAGAGCAGTGAACACACACACACCCACACTGTGAGCACACACCCGGAGCAGTGGGCAGCCATTTATGCTGCGGCGCCCGGGGAGCAGTTGGGGGTTCGATGCCTTGCTCAAGGGCACCTAAGTCGTGGTATTGAAGGTGATCGGATGAATCATCAATTAGTATTGATATCATGTGTTATTTAGGATAATAAAAGGTTGTATAAATTATATTTATATAAATCATTGTTTTATTTTTAAAGAAGTCTTAAAAATTCTCCTCTGCATTTTTTTTTTGTTTTTTTTGCATTATAAGAATATCATTGACTGCGGTCACTTACCATTCTTCTTCCTCAAGGCTTTGTGGATGAAATCAGAAGCCGGTTTAAAGTATACACTTAGATCAAATGATGAAGAGTCTTCTGCTGGGATGCCATAATACTCAACTGTATTGCCGTAATAACTCTGGTCCCCAATGCTGCCTTGCTTGGAGTGGGCAGCGTTTAAGACATGAGTGATCCCCATTTTCATCAATGCATTTCTATTTTGAGCAATGGCCCTATAGAAAAAGTTAAATATGTGTTATGTAATTAAACAGGGCAAACACTATGGCAAGTCATTAAAAGTGATTTAGGATCGACTTCGCTAGAAGGATGCACAGTATGATAAAATCTCAAACAAATAAGTTACTCTGACCGAACAGCTTGTTCTCAAATCTTATTTTAATATAACAATAATAGCTATAAACCAATAAGCGCAATTTTTGCATATAATGAGCTGCACCATCACATGATCAGTTATATAGTAGGCTAGGCTGGTACTTACACGTTTCCAATGTACAAATTCGGCCAGACCTCGTCGAATGGATTTAGATCAAGTTTACATGTGTCCAGAATATTCTCTAACTCCTTAATAGCCATGAGTCCGTGTTTGTTTCTCTGAGCTGTCATTCTTCTCAGTCGACCCACATTAGATTGTTATGCCCGTGAAGATGTGTTTCTGCTGTTTTCCCGAAGCTTCAGTATACAGAACAGGTTTGGCACGCCGTGATCCACAGAAACAGGTGCTCTTTATGACGCTGTTCGGTCATCCGACACCACTGAGCATCTCAGTGCTCGCGCTCTGCTGATGAGAGACGTCTGCGCGCGCGTAAAGCACATCATCCTGCGAGCAACTGTTTCTGTGTCGTGCTACGTTTACCTCCTCCAGAGGGCGCCTTGTGGCTCAGAATGTCAAAAACATCAGTTGAGTCACATTCAAATCTTCGGATGTTTTTATCGTAGGCCTACTGGAAATATTTTTATGCGAAAGAAATAGCCACTAATATGTTAAATATATGTATCCCAAGGCATGGTATCAGACAAAATACTGGCATATAAATTACGATATTAGCTTTCTTTAATTAAATAAAATACTGGCTGGGCCAGTAATCACAAATTACTCTGATTGGTCCATCCTGACTAGCGCGGAAAAAAAATAACGGGCACCACATACGTACAACATCGTCATCAGTTTAAACCTAAAAATAACAGTGAAAACTTTAAAGCATTCACTATACTTTATACTTTACTTTAAAGCATTCACATTTGTTAATTATTATTTACACACTTCGTTCCCCGGCTATTTAGGACAAATACTATATATTTCGTGTAATTTCCATTCCAGCTTATTCCATTTCTGTGGTGGGTCATTGTGGTCTGTTCCACAAGTTAAGTTTAGAGATGATTCATCCGATGACGAGAGAACAGGACAATAAGTGACAATTGTGTTGCGTGAACATCAGTAAACATTGGTAGTATTGTACTGCATAGACAAAGAGGGAACAACAGTGTTTGCTCATCAGCTTGGGTTGAATACATTTGCATGTTTACTTCACTTCAGTTCAAGATTTAAATCCTTGGAAGATGCATGCCCTATCACTTTCAGACAACTTTAGTTTTGTTGTATTATATGAAAAATATACAGACTTTGAGGTTTAATTTGTGCTCAGTGGTATTGTGAGGTAATTATCAAATAATAATAAAATAAATAAATCATTCATTTATTATAATGACAATTGACATTTACAGAGCCCAAAAATGACCCCTTTATTGACCATATATAGTACAAGTATATTGCTTTGGAATTCTTACATATTTAATCAAATTGGACAGAAATCTGACACAAAGTTGTTATTATAAACAAGAAATATTTATACTCATGGTAATGTTGTTGATCAGTAGGCCAGGCCTACTGTTCAATGTTATTAGATACTATTTCTAATTGACAGATTTCTGAATTGCATACTTTTTAAAAAAAAATTACTTTGACTGCACTTTGTAATTTAATTCATTGTTGAGAGTTATCAGCTGATTCAGAAATCCTCGGTTTGGAAAGATCCATCTTCTTTCTTTCACTTTCAAGATGGCATCCACCAGAGAGAAATTGCAATTTATCATTAGGTAAGCTAAGACCAGAGCAGCTGAACGGCTCACTCCCACAGCACAATGCACAAACACTTTAGCTGTTGAACAAAATATGCTTCAATACTTTCATTTATTCTCTATTATTAGCTGATAAATACATTTTGAAAAATTAAAAATTAAAATAAATTTTAAAAAGTAAAAAAAAAAAAACAAGTGTTCATGTCTAAAAATGTCATACTGTTTTTAAGATGGAAATTATGTTACATACCACCTGTTGTGCTGAGAGCATCATGAATGTAGTGTGCTGACGGGTAGAAAAATGGTGAAATATCAAATGTAGGCAGGTCATTGGCTGGCACACCATAGTACTTTACGGTTGTCCCATAAAAATCATCATTTCCTTTGCAACACATTTTACCATGTGCAGCATTCAAAACATGAGTTATACCCAGTCTCCAGAGGCCATATCTGTCGTGAGACATGTACCTGTATGAAAGAATGACATAATAAAGGGTGAATGTTTTCTATTAATCAACAACTTTAAAGGAGAGAAGTCCCACATAAATGCACTTACATGTCCCCCAGAAACAAATTAGGCCACACTTCATCGACATGGTTACAGGACAGCTGACCCCCATGTAACAAATCCTCCAGCTCTTCAATAGAGGGACTTTCAGACAAAATTTGATCCACGCTCTCCATTTTCAGGAATAAAAGAAGAGAGCAGTGGCTTTAGGGGTAGGCAACATGAGTGACATTTCCAGGTGTGACACTTCTGCATTACACTGTTTCCCCCAGAAGATGTCAGTGTATAGCCATTCTTTCATTTAACATGCATGTCATTTCCCAATTATTGTCTAAGTGTGCCTTAATGTAGTAAATTGTCAGTAAACCAAAAGTGTGTGACTGATTTTTTGCTTTCCAAATACTGATTGTTGAACGAGTTAGTGAGTGCGGGCTGTGATGGAACAATATCATTGGTCAGTGTTGGGAAGGTTATATAACTGATTACATTTTATCACTTTTTGATTTCTTTTCTAAATATCTAATGTTTTCAACTGTTAATCTTTTTGAAACATGTAAACCAGGCAGGATTAACATTACAGTGACTCACTCAACACTGATTATGGTCAGAATTTCAAAATCATCGCTTGAATTAGGGTTATAATAATTTATAATAATTTTAAACCATAACAAGGTAGTTTAATAGCGATACTGCTTTTGAAATCAATGCAATTTATGAAAGATATAAAATAAATCTGTATGTGGGTGTGTGAAAATGAATATTCAGATGTAACCCTTTGTAATCATTAATATTTTCATAAGTAACCTAACTGTAATTTAATTACATTTTTTGTAAGTAAGTGGTGACAATTAGATTTATTTTGTACGTAATTTAGTTACATGTATGTCACTCTCCAACAGTGGTTGGACCTATGATAGTGCGAATACGCCCCTTCATTGAAGGAGTCTCTTCAGTGTTGAGTCTGAACTCTGAATGAGATTCGGGGCGGAACTTCGCTGAATGAAGAGTTCAAAACAAACTGAATGAACTGACGTGTTTCTGAACGAACTACAAGAAAGATTGGCCGTGTTCTAAATTTCATTCTTGCTTACTGCCCAGTACACAGTGTATACAATCTACTGTTTTTTAAAGAATAGTGTGTGAAACAGTATATAATAAGCAATAAATGTTTCAAAGTAGTGTGCTAACGTGTTATCACATGACAAAACATTAATTCAGCACAGCTGCTGAGGTTGTTATCTCAAAAATAAATGTATTAACCATTCTTTTTACAAAGGCTTGTTAATTAAGGATTCATGCTAGTAAACAATGTTATATTACTATTAATTTCATAATGAATTAACTTTACATACCGAGCAGAACTAATAACAATTGTGTAACTAGTAGTTTGGTGGTAGATATTTATATTTCAGAACTGTATACATTATAAAACAGTATGCAATAACATAGAATGTTTAAATTATTAGACCTTAAAATATTATTAAATGAAAGCAACTTTATTGGGACAAAAACCTCCCTATACTGCTAACTACTCAATAACACTGTATTATTAATGAGACGCATCCAGGCATTGGTGGGCGGAGTTAGTGTAAATAGTCTCTGCCAGCAAACTATTTATATATTATATTACTTCAGTGTTTTTGTTATTCTATATCTTTAAAATAATCTGTACTGTATAAAGCACTATAGAGGTAAAGTTATTTGACTTGATCGGAAACGTGCTGTAGAGATTAAAGTACAATTTATATAGTCTACATTTACATGTATGTATAAAAATGTTTTATAATTACCATTCCCCGCCTCCAGTTAGGAGTTTAGGAGTAGGATGAACACAGATTCTGTACTGATTTCAGTGTACTTTTAACAGATTCTGGTAATAGTAAATCATCCGGGTATTTAATGCATACAGAACATTTGCATACTATGCACTGCATACATACTGGATAGTGGATACTGCAGAAATAGTAAGAGTAGTATCATGATAGTATGGCATTTCGAACACAGCAATTGTCCCAAATTGAGTGTTTCTAGAGAATCGATTCAGTGGAATGAATCAAATCCCACACCATTATTGGTTGCAGTTTGTCAGAACGCTACAGTCAGCACCAACTGCGCCTGCGTTAGTCTTTCCTCAGCCGAGCACGTGCCTTCCCTGTCCAAACCATAGACTGTATAAAAACCAGTCCCAAACGCTCGCGTTTCGAGCTTTCCCGCAAAATCCTCGAACAGTCCCGAATGACCGTTGACTGAGGCGCGACAAACGTCCTTGAGAAGAAGACATGGACTGTTTGAATAAACCTTGCTGTAGTATACAAACGAACATGGAACAACATGATTATTAATCAGTGTTAATATTAGTTAATAAAACTACGATCGTTCAGTGTTTGTTCATGTTTTTGTTGCTGTTAGGTGGCGTAGCGGTGTCTGATTGGGGGAGACGTGGGCTGATATGTAATCGTTTCATAAAATATACGGATTCGCTGTCCACACGAAAACACAAAGGTTGTGTTTTCAAACTTATCCACTCTGGGACCGGTTTAAACAATATATTGGTTTCACTCTCCCAAAACTTGGGATCCGTGTGGACGGTGTGGACGAAACACCTATACGATACAAAATGTATGCTTATACGGTGGTAGTAACAATGAAGAAAATTACAATTTTTTAGATTAAAGGACATTAAATTCCCAGCAATGACTTTGCTAGGTCAAAGCGATTTCCGTGGACAGCAAATTAATCTGTGGTAGACAGAGTTTACACCAAATGGTGACATTTCCACGTCTTTCTTTAAAAATTAAATTGTCATAACAGGTTTATTAGGAAAAAATATAAACGTTAAAAAAATGAAATTTAGGAGAATCTGTGAATTGTGAACAAATTATTACCATTGTGTTCATAATCCTGTAATCCATAAAAATGTACTGTAGTTTGATTACGAGTATTTTAAAAAGTAGTTTAATTACAAGTTGTTACTTGAGTTTTGGAGTCTGATTATGTGATCCAGATTACATGTAATCCGTTACTTCCCAGCTCTGTGGTTTGTTTGATCGGTTTTTATCGAAACAGTTTTGGTTGGCTAAACTGTAAAACACACCCCTCCCGAGTAGACTGACTGAGCTCAGACTGGAGATTGATCAGCATCCGCTCCGCTTTTTCACGGTGTGCTAGCTGCCTATTCGACTCCACCCTTATGGATTTTAATGTGCTGTATTTTTTTTAAACGACACATTTGAATACTCGATGCTTGTTAAACTAGGAAGCTGTATTTTTTATTCGTCGGCTGAGGTAAATACAGAGGATCACACACATGTAGCCGTTGTGAAGCTAGCTGAGGAAGTGGACAGTTAAGTTACTTTTCTTCTGCATGGTGGAAGGAGACGCGAAATGCCACAAAAATCCACATCTCGGCCTCTTCCAGAGCGTCTAATATCTTCGTCATCATTCACAGGATTACTTGGAGCTCTCTGCAACTGTATAGTTAAATTGAATTGATGGTAAAATCCATCATCCACAGCTAGCCCATTAGCCAACTCCCCAAGTGTTTTGTTTTTACAGAGTATTAACAGTTTATGTCGTGTCAGTCTTCTTCCCCCCCACAGATAGTTATTTAGATTACGTTTAGAAAATGTCATTTTTCAATTTTCGGAAGATATTTAAGCTGGGCACGGAGAAGAAGAAGAAACAATATGAGCACGTTCACAGAGACATCAACCCAGAGGAGGTTTGGGAGATCGTGGGAGAACTTGGGGATGGAGCCTTTGGGAAAGTCTACAAGGTAAATATAAACCAGAAGGTGATCGTGTCACCTGAGTGTATTTGTGTTACTCCCTAGCTCTACTGATTAATCTTAAAGGTACACTTCAAGATGTAAACTTTTTAATCATTTATTTACCTTTATGTCTTTTGAAGCCTTTATGACTTTATTTTTATCTGTGGAACACATATGGAGATGTTGGGAAGGACTGACATCACCAGTCTCGGTTCAATTGCATATCTTATTCCATACAATGAAAGTGAATGGTGACTGGAAGTCATTCTGACTAACATCTAATGTAGTGAAGGTGAAAACTGATTCTAGGTCTGTTCTTATGTTCCATTACCATGTGATGTTATCCTTACCATTCTTGATTTCTTTATTTTAATTGGCCTGTTTCTTGCACGTTGTGGTGCATATCATCAGACTGATGAAATGAGACCTGAAATGTCATTTGAGTTCATAGATACAGTTATTCACATTTAATGGGATTGTTCACCCAAAAATGAAAATATACAAAGAAAGATATTTAGAAGAATTTTGGTAACTAGTGGAAAAAATACTGTGGAAGCCAGTGGGGACCACACATTGGGCCTCATTTATCAAACATGAGAAGATAAATTTTTGTGTAAATCATTTGTAAAGCAGTTCTGACGTAAACTTTTGAGTTCATGAAAATGTTATTATACGTATACGTATTTTTGAAATGTTAGTTGGTTCAAAATAAATGTACACCTGTTCCCTACCACGTGTAAATGATGCAGAAAACATTCTGTGTTTATTTTGGCAAACTGTTGACACTGAATTTTGATGCATTGCCATTATAATATTTTACAAGTTTGTTTGCTTTGTTTTGCTCTGTTTTTATTTATTTATTTATTTTTTGGTAGCTGAGAGTGGATAAACTGTTTAGCTTTGAGTAAAACGTAGTGCTTGTCACTTTTTACCCAGCCATCCTATCAGTGGAGGAGGGGCGGGACAAATACTACACCGACCAATCATCCTACTTGTACAACAATGGAGAAGTTAATATTGCTGGTTACTGCATTTTTATATTCAGTAATATTCTTCAAAATTAGATACTAGAAATAAGTTACTGCTGTAGATATTTCAAATCATATTAGCAACCAAAGCCTCCCAGCTGGAAAAATGCTTTGCCATCAAAGTGTGTGCACGAAAGCCATATTTACTAATGAATGGAATTCATTAACATACACATGTTTAACTATAAAATATGATGTGTAAAGAGTGTTTGTAAATTCGGAAGAGAGTTTTCAGGGAGGGGCGTTCCACAGTACGCGCAAATGACTCCGAATTTACTCCTATAATTCCGAATGTTTTGTGAATGAGGCCCATTGTTTGGTTATCAGCATTATTAAAAATATCTTCTTTTGTGTTTAACAGAAGCAAGAAACTGGTTTGGAACAACTTGAGAGTATAAATGATGGCAGTAGAGAAGTGAAGGATATGATAACTTGGTTCAAAACATTAATGTTAAACCTAATGCTATTCAACAATAGAATCAAACTTAATACTTTTTTTTTATCTCTTTACGTTCTCAGGAACCTAGTTCATGTATATTTTATATTTCTGGTGTTGTGGGACCAGTTCATACCATTCCTGTCATTCCCTGCTTCAGGCTTTAATCTGGTTGAGAATGTTTCCATACTGCTCCCATTTATGGAATGCATTGTGTTTCTGACACTACAAGTTGGGTGTGTCATTCTAAATATATTATACAAATGCATCTTGAAGTATCGTTTAGTGACTGGCTCGATATGCTGTCAGATTAGTCTTTGTTGTTTAAAGACTAAGCTAATTTGAAGCTTTTTATACAAAACATTTTGCAAAGTATAATCAGTGTCTTCAGTTTATGGAAATCTTATTCCAAATTAGTAAGGAAATATGAGTCATCTTATTCTGAAATAAGTGTGGCTAAATTGTCCAAAGAGTAAGTAACACAAGCTGCGTTTACATGGACACTACTTATCCGATCGTAATAGGACTAGAAGCACAATCAGAATAAAAAAGTCACATGTAAACACGTCAATCGGATTGAATTGGCCAGATCCGACTAAAATTTTGATTGGATTGAAAGGGGTTGTTTATTCCTTTTGTAATCTGAGAGAGAGGACATGTTAACACTTGATCGGATTGATATCCAAAACTGGAAAATTTTGCGCATGCGCAGCGACATAGACATAGCGTAATGAAGTATGACACGCAAAACGAGCTGTTCTTCCTGGTGACTAAAGTGTCATAAATAAGTGTCCTGTCATTATAAAATCTCCTTTCACTCAGCGTTTGTGAAGTGGAACAGGAACATGTTCCACCAGTTCTTGTTTAAGATTCTCATCAACAGACGACTAGTTTTGGGTGTGGGAAGGGACACTTTTACACCTTTTTTTTTTTTTGTATTGTCAAGCAGCACAACAGTTCATGTGCTGGTTGTCGCCTAATTAGGACCCGAAGTAGATAAATATCACGTCTGCTTTTTAAAACAGCATGCGACAAGCAGTGGGAAACTCTACATTCATACAGTGTGTGCATATCAAAAGAGTAAATCCAATCAGAAACTTGTGACATGTAAATGCGCTTATCAACCCGATCACTTTATTCGGCGTTCATGTAAACACTACGTTCGGATTCGTCAATCAGAATGAATTAAATCCGATGGAAGCAAAAAGTGTCCATGTAAATGCACCTACAGTCTGTGAATGAATGTGTGTTGATCTAGAGAGTGAATCAGCAATGTCTTCCTGCCTCAGTTTAGCAGCCCTGCAGTGATGTTAGCGATACTTCTGTTGCTTGTGTGGTTTATCAGCGGCTCGCTACAGTTTCCTTATTAAAAAAAAAAAGTTTTTTTTTCTTTCTCTCCTCCTCTCTCTTGCCTATATCAAGATAAAGTGTGCTGTGTTTTGTGCCTCCTCTTTAAAACTTTTCAAAACTATTCAAAACATAAAATTATTGCACATTCAAGGTCAGTGAAAGATTCATCAGTGAATGTTATAAAAAAAAAGTAAAAGCAATTGTTTGTTTTCGTAATCATAAATCCAAATTCACTAACACTCCCTTGAAACCACTTAGCCCAGTGACATCACTTAGCCCAGTGACATCACTTAGCCCATGCTGGCTGTTATATATCAACCAATTGTCAAATGGCTATAATGACTCACATTTAACATGGCTCAATGCTGATATCCAACGCCCACCATTCAGTCATTTCCAAAGATCGATAAAATCAAGCCCCGTCCTACATGTTTTCCATGACCCAAGTTTAGTACGTCGATCTCTGAGATTTGATTTGTTGCAAACTAAAAGCATGAAATGACAATTTGCCTTATCTATTTTTGTCAGAGCAAGTTATAGATCTTACTGTGAATAAATTGTTCAGGAATCTTTCTATCTTTCTTTTTTGACCTCATAATGTTTAGATCAGATGTCATTACTGGATCTTTCAGTGAAGTCGCTGCAGATGCCCTAGAGTATTCAAACTGGAAGCGTTTGTACAGCGTCATAGCAGCGGCACCAAAGCTACATATTTCTTTACAAAGACAACTATAAATGTGTTTTTAGAGATTGATCAGTTATAAATTGAATGTTTTGAAGTCTTGAAAGTTTGTTAACATGGGGATTTATTGCGTCTATAGCTCCGTTTCTGTAGCTGTGGAACTGAAAATAAACAAAAGGCATAAGTTTGTCACGTCTCTCGTAAGTGAACACGTGCAATATTTACTGATTACAGTATTTACAGAAGCTGTCAATAATGAGTGAATAATTAATTTCTTATGTATATACTCCATTGTAACTTAAGATCCTGTGCAAGATTAATTGTTTGTGAGTTTGATAAAATGTTTTAAGTTATAATTTTCGTATGGCAATTAAAAATTAAAACAAGTTAAAATGGGTAAATCTTCTATACATATTTTTTGATTCTTCATTTTCTTAACTGACATCAATGACATCATGCTTATTCTGTGCATTTTAGCATGTTTTGTCTGAAATCATGTTTATTTTATTCATCAAAAGTGTGCTGTCATTTGAATTGGGCTGTGCAATTAATCGAAAAACGATTCATTAAAAACGATTTAGATTTTGGCCTCCTGCAATTTTGAAAATACAGTAATTGAGTGATTGTTCATGTATATCTTCGTCGGTCATGTAATAAATGAACGTAAAGAGTTGAGAACGAAAATACGCTTTTAAAGTGATACCGGGCTTTTTTCCTTAATATTAATCAAACAAAAGACAAATGCAAAATCACACTCTGCTCTTGAGTGAAGGACTTTTGTAGCTTTAATAAGAAACAAAAAAATTTAATTCTTGGAATGAAGGCTGTTTTATTTTACATTGTCATTAATTTCTGTAGTAGGCTTTAAGCTTAAGACTTGCATAAAATAAATAAAGCAAAGTTTGTTCATTTGTATCTTTTTATTCTATAGTATTTGTATAGCTTTTTTTTTTTTTTTTATAATTTTCACTAATTTTGAGTACCGTAACCGGCGTTACAATTGCGCACATCACATTATGTAAGACAAGATGTGTCGCTACTCGCTACTTTGTTGTATTGGGATGTATTGTGAATTTAAGCTTTGCCTGACTGGTTTATGACCTGAAATGTTTGTTTTTGTTTTTTGACCAGTCTTTTATCTTTCCTAAAACAATTAGATGAGTTTGCCATTGAATCGTCAGTGTGCATTCGTATCTCTTCTATTACAATACAGTTATGACAGTTATTCACTCTTCTGATGAAGTATGACAAGTGTCACCCGCCCAGACTCGCTAGTTCTGTTGTATGATAATGGAAGTCAAAATTAACCCTTCTTTGTGGTCGTTTCAGATATGCAGATGCTGTTGATTTCCTGTTGGTCTAAGAGTAGAAACAGGTGTGAAAACGTGCAGAGAGAAGACTTGGTTACAAAATACTCTGACCCACTTGCACACTTCTCTGTACACTTTGCCCCATTCCTTTCTCTGTCTGCTCCTCTGTGTTTTCGGGTAGCTGTAAACACAAAGCGCTTTATCCCAGAATAGAAAGTGTTTCTTGGCATAGATGGAAAAAGTTTGAATGGAATAAAATGTTACACCCGCCATTAGTCACTTCCTCTTTGAATAGAATATTCTGGAACAGTTAGCTAATGCAAACACTTAACACGACTGGAGGAGTTTAATTGGTTTTGTATTGTAGCTCATAGGGATGACCTCAAAGCTTCATGCAGATATGTATTTCCTCAAACAGCCTCTGGCACGCCTCTAGATGAGGTAACCCTGTCTTGTTTCCTTTTTCTTCTTCTGCTTTTTTGTAGAATAGATGGTGTTGCTGATGTGTGTCAGTTGCAGGTTACACGGAACGGCTAATCTTTTACAAGATGTTTCCGGTTTTATGTTATCATAGATGTACATATCTCATGTTCTTTATTCCATGAATTTCATAACATGGTTACAAATTTAATGTTTGTTGGCTTATTGTTCAAACACAGTATGTTACGAATTAATTTGTTAGAAAGGCCGGTGTGCTTTGATGGTTCTAGGTTTCATTCTGAATGGTGTCTCCCTCCTGTTCGTGGAAAGCTGTGAATAAGAGCTTTTGTAATGAAGTAGGTCAAAGGCAATAAACTAATCTCAGGGTACATTTCAGGAATTTGTTTTCTCTCTCAGTAATTTTAGCTCTAAATTACACCAAAGTACACCAAAGTTCCTTCTTTTTATTGATAGTTTTATTTGATATTCCTTATACCACAAAGTGTTACTCAGATTTCCAGTCACACCATTATGATAGGAACATACATATATCAGACAGTTCAGAGGTCAAGTTAACAGTTTATTTTATTTCTGCACTTCATATCAGATGATAGGAAGGAAGAGGTTATTTGACTTCGGGTTGGGCGATGTCTTCAAATTTGGCAGGAGAGATGACTGAGGACGATGGGGAATGGTTTGCAGATGGAAGATGACATTGCATATCAGCTCAACTCTAATCTGACCGACATGTAAAGAGTCTAATATAACAGATTGTTTTGTTTAATCTCATGATTAAGCAGGTAAATGTTGCTACAATAATAGACTGGCTTTCACCTTTACAAACTTTTTGAAATCTAGAGTTTAGTATCTCATGTGAGGTGATAGTTGTCTTCAAGGACATGGCTTTTTTTCCTGGCAGACTGATAAAGACTGCCACACACTAGGCTCCCAGACACCTGGTTGAAGTCAGCCGTACAGATTTAGACTTTGCAGGAGTTTTTCCAGTTTTGTGTTTCATATGCATCAAATGTTAAAGCTATGTGGGCAATCTGGGGCTGAGGCCAGAGAAATTGAGCTTCAGTTTATTGATTGTGCCCGAGTGGTTGCCAGTGTGCAGAAGAACATTATAGCAGTGGCAAGGCCTGAAATGTTAAAGTGGACCTTGGTGAAATAGGGACGACCTCAGAGCTTTCTTTTAAATTAAAGTGCATCGTTTTGCAATACATGAGAGAAAAATATGGATGCAGATTTCTCTCATGTAAAAAAATAAAATAAAATAATAATAATAATAATTATAAGCCCAAACACCATAATACAATGCATAGATGTTGAGGTGATCCTTAGGCCTGTCATTATAACAACTTTGGTGTGCGATATATTGCCCTTGAAATAATTGCGATAAGAAATATTATTGTCATTTTAAAGACCATTTTATGCCACTGAATATATAATCATAACGTAACAGCATAATAATGCAGGAGGCCTACACACTTCCAAATGACAAAAAACTTTAAATTTTTAAGAATATTTAGATCATGGAAATTAAGTATTAAAATACTAGATACCTTAAAAAAACTGAAAAATAGTAAATAAACATTTTCTAGCAAAAAGTGCAAAGTAACATAAAGAAAAATGCACAACACTTTTCCATCTACAGATATTTCCCTGAAGTTATTTTCTCTTTAAATTAAGGGTTCACAATATTGCTGAAAAACAAAATCACTAGCAGTCGGATGTCTGCATTAGGGTTGGGCTGATGGACATTACATGTGTCATCGATAAAGAAATAGTTTAAACAATGTCTTGTTAGTGTACGTACCTGTTTGTGGATGTATCCTGACGAGACGTCCCCTCGTAGTCTTCACTGGAACATCATTTCTCGGGGAATGGATGGTTATACGTGGGTCTGCCATCACCGAAGTGGAAAGAGTAAACTTATGAAAATTTCTGTGTTTTCTTTAAGTTTAAGGCCTTTAGTTTTAACCTTCTTCTCCCTTCGGGGGTGGCGTTCAAATCATAGGGTGCCCCCATCGTCATTCAGCTCTGGTGCGTGGATTATGGTCAAAACAAATGTCTTGCAGGTATTTTTCTGTGGTCCATATAAACTAGCTAAAATAAACTATCCTGTTATCAACTTATCAGCACTCATCCACTAGAATGTTATTACTTTATACTTAGCATAAATACATTGGGTGGACTAGCTGTCAATCTGAGTGGGCCAGTGCCATCGCCACTGCATCATTAATGTGACTTGCAATGACACTAACCGTTATTACAGCTGCACTAGCCGTCATTAAAATGCTGCAAGAGCTGCTGTTTGAATACAAGGCCTGCACAGCATCAGAGAACACATTGTGTGCCTTTGCTACCTGTTGAACGTTTCCCACTGGTTGCTTTTATCACAGGCTCAGAACAAACAGACCGGGATCCTGGCTGCAGCTAAAGTGATCGACACCAAAACAGAAGAGGAGCTGGAGGACTACATGGTGGAGATCGACATCCTCGCCTCCTGTGACCATCAGTACATAGTCAAACTGCTGGATGCTTTCTATTATGAGAGCAAACTATGGGTGAGTGACTCGTCTCAGGAGGCGTTTGGTTATTTCAGCTGTACTGCAGCCATACACACACACACACATACACACACACACACACACACACACACTTGTCTGGTCAGCTATCCTTGTTGGGACTCTCCATAGGCGTAATGGTTTTTATACTGTACAGAACGTATTTTCTATCGCCCTACACCAGCACTACCCCTAAACCTAACCCTCACAGGAAACTTTCTGCATTTTTAGATTTTCAAGAAACTTCATTCTGTGTAATTTATTAGCTTGTTTACCCGTGGGGACCTCAATTTAGGTCCCCACCGTGACACGAGTCCCCATGAGTCTGTGTGTATTCAGGTTTAAGTCACCACCAGAATAGAAAAACAAGTACACACACACACACACACATACATACACACACACACACACACACACACAGACCTCTGTAGGAGGAGTAAGAGTGAGAGCACACTTCACTCTCTCCTTACTTATCAAAGAGTAGCACTATGCTGGTGGTTAAAAAAGTGTTTGTACACAAATCATGTCTTATTCTTACAGCCTATTAAAGAATCATAATGTTAATTTTGTACTTTGTAACAAGTTTGTACCCCCATGTAAATGTCATAGTTTTGAATTTTGTGTTTTTACTTTTATTTATATATATATATATATATATATATATATATATATATATATATAATGGATTTTTTTTAATCATGCTAGGGCTGTGCAATTAATCACATTTGATAGTCATCTCATCAGTAAAGGCGGGCACATGATTAGTAGTAAATTATCACCTGCTTTCAGACTGAACAGCTTTCAGTACACAGAGCCATAGTTCACTGACATGATAGACGATATCGCGTTCGAAATCAAAGTTGATTCACCTGCCATTATCAGGGTGATTTTGCCTAATTGTCAGAGAACTATTGCTCTGTGTATTTAAAGCTGTTCAGTCTGGAAGCATGTGATGGAGATTTACTACTAATCACGGGACCGGCTTTACTGATGAGATGCGCATGACAATCGAATACGATTAATTGCACAGACCAGGCTAACAATTTTTCTCAATAAAATCTTATGTAATAATCCCATGTCCTTCCCCATATTATTTTTTTCCCTCAGTAATGTTCAAAAGCACATAACAGGATTCTTTAACAATTAATAAACCTGCTAATTTCATGTTTATTAATTTAATCCTGAATAGCAACAGTAAGGCTTCACAGCTCCATATTAGTCTACAATAATGCCTCTCTATTTATCTCTGTCTAAAGAGTGTCAGGGGATCCTATTTTTCTACCATAGAGCTCCCAGGATAATAATGGCAGAATGGTTTCATATGATCCTCCCCTCTGCGGTTGCGTGTATAGAAGGATAATGGGCTATTTCAAATGACCAGAGAAAGTGCTCATGAATTAATTAGATGCAAGTCCAGTCTGCTTAGCCTGGCTGTTAATCAAGAGATATGAATGCATAGCTCATAGCAGCACAAGCATGCTTCTTAATGCGCATAGAGGTCAATCCTGCACTTATAAAATATTCATAGAAAGCAGCCTAAAATCTGCACAGCAGTCAATTGTTTGTCATAAGTCTCCAGCCTTCTGTCAGTGTTTATAGTTAACACAGACACAGTATGAGATAACATTATATGGAAAAGCTGACGCTCTCCAGCCTAGCAAAGAGGTTTGTCTAATAAACTGTAAGTTCCCTGGGTTTGTGACAAGATTGTAAATGTGGCTGTTTAAAGGTCCCCTGAAGTGCCTTGAAACACACAGCATTATTTTATGTGGTGACGTAATTTCAGCTGAAACAGGAAGATAGCGCCAGTGGCGGATCTAGAGATTTTTTTCCTGGGGTGGCAAAGAGGTGGCATGAGGTTTCAGGAGGGGGGCCATGGACAGTATTCATAATTTATAATGCTACAGTTTTCATTGAAGGTGTTTTGTATGGAGCCAAAAGAGTATCAATAAAGATAAGTGCACACACAACATTCACATATGCACACATAGGATTCATACATGCACACACATAATTCATAAATACACACACAGGATACACAAATGCGCACAAAATTCACAAATGCACACATAAAATGTAAAAAGCACAGAAGATTCACAAATGCATACAAAATTCAGAAATGCACACAAAATCCAGAAAAACACACACAATTCAGAAATGCAAACAACATTTACAAATGCACTCAAGATTCACAAATGCACAGGACAAGATTCAGAAATGTATTTCTGATGCACACACACATATATCTTGATTTACAAACTGCTTGTGGTCTGTGAACTTCACTGCATTTTGAGACTCCTTTGACCTGGCTCAACACAAAAATGCCTTTTTTTAAACAGGGAATGATCTGCAACCAATCAGATATCTCCCTTGTTTGAGCCAATCACAAGAATGCACCCCACGTGGGGGATTGTTTACTTATAAGCCAATCAGCGAACGACTCACTTTCCTCAGTGAACAACTCGCTTTCCTCAATCAGCGAACGACTCCCTTTCCTCAGCGAACGATTTATTTCCTCACGCAGCGAACGACTCACTTTCCTCAGCGAACGATTCACTTAGCTAACGCAGCCGGCGACTCACTTTGCGCAGCCGGACACCCACTTTGGGCAGCAGGAGACTCACTTTCCGCAGCCGGAGAGTCACTTTCCTCTCGCAGCGAGCGACTCACTTTCCTCACCCAGCAAAGTTGAACGAACAATTCCCTTTCCTCACGCAGCGATCAACTCACTTTGCGCAGCCGGAGAGTCACTTTCCTCTCGCAGCAGACCACTGACTCTCTCTTCATGTAGGGACCGAATATTGTAATTAAAGTGACTTCTACATTGCATCCAAAAGAATATTTAGATATATTTAAATATTTAAAAAGGTGTGAAAAAAATTTGTTTAACTTTCATTAAAATATTTCAATAAAATGAAATAATTGCCTATTGCAAATTTATGAATCCATGGTTAACTTTTTTTCTGCAGTCACAGTCTGGGCTATATGTATTGAGACATTTTTAAATTTATATTTTGTAAAAAAAAATAAAAAATAAACCTGAATTGTAATCTAAACAAGTAGGCTATAATATGCCGCACCACAGGCATATCGCGCTGTGTGAACGCGTTCATGTGATTGGCTTATAAGTGAACAATCCCCCACGTGGGGTGCGTTCTTGTGATTGGCTAAAAGAAGGGAGATATCTGATTGGTTGCTGATCATTCCCTGTTTAAAAAAAGGCAGTGAAGTTCACAGACCACAAGCAGTGTGTAAATCAAGATATATGTGTGTGTGCATCAGAAATACATTTCTGAATCTTGTTCTGTGCATTTGTGAATCTTGAGTGCATTTGTAAATGTTGTTAGCATTTCTGAATTGTGTGTGTATTTCTGAATTTTGTGTGCATTTCTGAATTTTGTATGCATTTGTGAATCTTCTGTGCTTTTTAAATTTTGTGTGTGCATTTGTAAATTTTGTGCACATTTGTGTATCCTGTGTGTGTATTTATGAATCATGTATGTGCATGTATGAATCCTGTGTGTGCATATGTGAATGTAGTGTGTGCATTTATCTTTATTGATACTCTTTTGGCTCCATAGTTTTGTTCTCTACACTACACACAAAGGTCTAGACATATCAAGGTTAATTGTCTGCTTATGGACTTTTTCGACTGGGTGTCAAACTTACCTCTAAACTCACTGCTAACTGCTTATCAACCTCTCTTCTACGAGACACTGCGTACTGCAGACAGATGCACTGTGCAGCCTGCCCAAGCTGCCCTGCTATGGCTTGCGGTCCGGACCAGAAATAAGGCTACCGACTTGTCGCGGGAATTCACCATACAATTGCCAGTAACCACTGAGTTTACCACTGATAGGCTGGCAGTGCATATCCGTTAAAATTCTAACTGACCCTCTGATGTCACATGGACTACTTTGATGATGTTTTTCTTACCTTTCTGGACATGGACAGTATACCGTACACACAGTTTCAATGGAGGGACACAGTTTAAGATATTTTAGATTTAGTTCGAGAGCTTTCTGTCCCTCCATTGAAACAGTGTGTACGGTATACTGTCCATGTCCTGAAAGGTAAGAAAAACATCATCAAAGCGCTACGATGTTCAATCAAAATATTGCGGAAAAGGAGAATGTGGAGAAGCTCTTGTTTACTGTTTAACTCTGAAACCAAGCCATTCACACAGAACGCATATTTCATGAGTTTTCTAGAGAGGGACATCTTCTATCACCGTTTCACTCGCGTCTCGCACAACAGAGCCACATATTTAGAAAGCCATGTAAAATTAAGGTGGGTTCAATTTTTTCAAAAACATATCTTGAGACTTTATGGTGGGTTTATGGTGTGATTGGCTTTCACCCCTTTGTATTAAACTATGAATGTCCACATGATGCGGTTTTGTTTATAGTACTTTAAGCTACTTAATTATGATTGGTTTATAAACATTATTAAAAAAATTATGCACTTTTTTTCACCGTCATATTTTCTTATGCTTTGAATAAACGTGTATTAGTAATATTTTGCCCAATGTGCCTTCTTGTGGCCTCAAAAGAGAAGCCAAAAGCTTTTATTCACCCTTACTGAAATTATGCATTTTAAATGTAAATGGCAATTTAATTGCCAAGTTGTCCGTAGAGGGTTGCAAAAGAGCAATGATATACAAGTGCTATAATGTGTATATAGCACTATATATAATCAGTTAGCTTAATATGTTTTTTTTTAAATCATATAATATCTAAAAAGGCTTTTTGCCTTTGGTAATTGTATAATAAATAAAAAAGAAAGAAAACAAATAGGTAGAATACAAAAAGATTTGAAAATCTAGTGTTAGTTTATTTTCTTTATTTTTTTTAAGCACACTGTTAGTAAATAAATAGATTGCTAGTCTAAAAGGGGCATGTTTTTTAAATATTTTTTTTAGAATAGAATTAGAATAGAATGTTGGAGTTAGAGTCAAATAAAGATGGAAGAGATGCGTTTTATCTTATTCTTGATTCTGCTCAGATTGAGTTGGGGAGGTCATTCCACCAGGAGGAAACATTTAATCTAGAAGTCTGTGAAAGTGATTTTGTGCATCTTTGGGATGGTACAATAAAACGACATTCACTTGCAGAGGGCAAGCTTCTAGAGGGCACATAAGTCTGAAGTAAGTAATTTAGGTAAAGGGGTGCAGATGCAGTGGTGGTTTTGTAGGCAAACAATAATGCCTTGAATTTCATGTGAGCAGCTACTGGTAGCCAGTGCAAATTAATCTACAGAGGTGTGACAGGCATTCTTTTCAACACGACAAAGAATCGTGATAAAATTGTAAATCATTTTTTTTTTTTTTTATTGTGCTATGATATTTTTGCCATATCACCCATCCCTAAGGTTTGTATAAATTTTCCTGCAGCACGTTAGCTTAGGTGGTGTATTAATGACCAGCTGCTGTGGTCAGTGTAATATGATGGTGTTCACTTACATGCTTTTATCATTTCACTCAGAGTTTAAAGTTTCAATACCATTATCCAATATACTAAAAGATAAGTGAATGCTTGAGTAATCTAAAAAAAACTAGTAATTGGCTTATCAATTTCAGAAAATGCTCTCATCTCATCATGGGTTGTTCTAATGACACCTGAGAGGGGAATTAACAAAGGCCTCTGAACAGGTTTGTAAGGGAAGTCATTAGTGCTTTGAATAGAAGCCAGAAGAAACCAATAATATGCACATAATGTACCCTAATATTGTGCAATACCATTTTCCTTGTAGTAGATATATTTGCGCACAGGGTGCGGTTTGTGAGCAAACAAGAGAGAGGAAATGTTTTGAATTTTTTTTCTTTTCTTTTTTCCTTGAAAATATATCACAAATCTCAGTGGAGCTATAAATATGTAGTTTTTTTGTCGGCTGTTACAAAAACATTTTTACAATAAATGTTCTGATTTGACCTTAGATTAGATAGCTTAGATACTTGACCACTATTTATGATCGTACTTGGTTACAATGACACTAATACTTCTAATTTCTGCATTCTGAATGCAAAATCAATCAGGAGTTAATGATATTCTTAATAGAATAAAGAGACAAAAACCTGTGCACATTCAATCGAATTTGCTTCCAATTCTTTTTGATCAGTGCTTTACTCCAAAAGTGTGAACACAATTTGTATTCACATCTTTACCTCATATTTCATTCAACGGAATAAAACCATAATTTCTTAATGACTGCCGATCCATCAGTCAGTATTGCATGATGATAATTCCCACATTACAATGATGGTAGACTTCTGCACTCTGTCTCATAATACGTTTATGCAAGAGTTGAGAGTACGCTATTTGCATTAGGTCACAGTAGAGTGAGTTTTGAGCATTGTACTAATCTCATACTGTCACTCTGAAATAGATTAATGGAGCAAGCTAACTTTAAGCCCTGCATAGATTGAGGCGCGTGAACAAGGATCATGAAACCAAGACGGCCTCTAATAAGCAGGAGCACTGACAGTTAAAGTTCATTTCTGATTTTATTGCCGCTTGTATTGTCATGTAGTAGTATTTTACTTGATATATTTAAAAAAATATATATATGTATTTTATATGCTCTGTTGGTGGCTGGTGGAGTAGCATTCCTCCGGGATAAAAATAATTCAGTAGAGGCAGGGATACGTAGACCAGATAAAGGGGACCCCCCCCCCCCTTACAAATCGCACCCTGTTTGCACATATATGAATGTATAGGAAGTCTTTAAGTTATGTACATGTGGAATCGACAACAGGACGAGGAATTTAGAAGTATACAGTGTTATACCCCCCCCCCCCCCCCCCCCAAAAAAAAAAAAAACAGTGGTGTGTGATTTCTACTTAAGAGGGAAAACACCCACCCAACCAAACCAATCAGATGCTTGTAATCAAAGTAAACTCTACATTGCACACTGTGGCATCGGTGTCATTCTTAGTACATTCATTTCTGGATCTCTTTCTTTCACCCCTTCTTTAGATTCTCATTGAGTTTTGTGCTGGAGGAGCAGTGGATGCTGTGATGTTGGGTAAGTTTTATGGTCTTTGTTTAACTGAAGGAAATAGAGGGCACTGTGGTCGTCTAAGTCTGTTCTACTGTGTGATGGTGTTCCATTCCTCCAGACCTCACTGGCACACCAGCACACTGTGCTCATTTTTGCCACTGGACTGGACCATATAATTATCAAAGTCAGATTTCAAGGAGTGGTTAGCCTCTTCTCAGCATTTTTCTCTGTTGGTTGGAAGTTTTGTTGAAATGTTCCCACACACATCCGATCTTTTCAGTGACATTCCATGTCAGCAAATTCATAAGTAGACTTTGCAAGTTTTTCAGGTTTTTCAACAATGCATAAATCTCTAACAAATAGTCCAATTTCCTCTCTTTTGGTACAGTGTCATCTGTACTATTTACAAAAACTTTTCCAATCACAAATCTAATCACTGTAGTTGTTGGGAAGACCATTTCACAATTGTAAACAATGTCCAGTAAGAATAAAACATCCGTTTCTTATGAGGGTTTAGTCTGCTGTGATGAAAATCTGGCCCCTTCTACATTTAGGCTAAGAGAGGTGTTGCTGTGGGAGGTGTTCTTTTGATGGAAATGCTTTTATTGACTCATTGTTTGTATTGTTATGACTCCCTCTGTTGTCTTCTGTCTGTTCTGGAAGGGCCTATCCCAGCAGCACTGCTGTAATAAAGATTTGTTTGCATTGCTTCAGTCACAAGGGAGCAGTGTGCTCTACCTAGCCAAAAACAACAGAGAATTTGACTATTAATGAGCCACAGCCCTTTGTCACTGTTACATTGTAGTTTATTTGTCTGATTTAACTTCAATACACATCACTGAAAATAAAAGAGCTGATAAAGTGTGCTTGCTTAGCGATGACTCTGTTAACAGCTATTCTCTCTCTATGTGTGTGTGTGTGTGTGTGTGTGTGTGTGTGTGTGTGTGTGTCTGCAGAGCTGGAGCGGGCATTGACAGAGCCTCAGATCCGGGTTGTGTGTAAACATACTCTGGAGGCGCTGGCTTACCTCCATGAGAATAAGATTATACACCGGGACCTAAAAGCTGGAAATATTCTCTTTACATCAGATGGAGAAGTCAAATTGGGTAATTGCCTCATAAAGTCTGCTTAAACTGTTTATTTTAAATGTAATTATTTATTTATTTAATAATGCAATGTGTATATATATATTCAAGTTCATGTATATATGTGTATCATTTCAGCTTATTTAGTTGTGTTTATCTTCTTCATCTTCTTTTTCAAATATCCTCTGTAATTTTTGTTTTGTTTTTTAAATCTTATCCAGAAACTTTAAAAATCTGGAAAGCTCATGGAAAAGTCCTTTGTTAAAAAGTATCAGAAATGTGTCTTTATCAGTTAATATGTACGTATATAAGAAGACTAAAATGTGTTTACTTTAGCTTTTAATTAAGTTTACTTATTGATTTAAAATCATATCGGTTTCTTGCATATTGTTGTCAGCCGTACTCCGTCTCTAATTTTGATCACTGTTTCTTCTCAGCTGACTTTGGAGTGTCTGCAAAGAATACAAAGACCCTTCAGAGAAGAGACTCTTTCATTGGAACACCATACTGGTTAGTCTTGCACTGATTCATGAGATCTGTCACTACTTATTAACAGAGCTGTGAATATGGCACATTATAAGCTTCTTTATTCTCAATTTTTCAAAATCCCCTCCCTCCCTCTCTCTCTGAAATGAAAGGATGGCACCCGAGGTGGTGATGTGTGAGACGTCAAAGGACAGACCGTATGACTACAAAGCAGACATCTGGTCCCTGGGGGTGACTCTGATCGAGCTGGCACAGATCGAGCCGCCTAACCACGAGATGAACCCAATGAGAGTCCTGCTAAAAATAGCAAAGTCTGAGCCCCCCACACTTGCAATTCCATCACGATGGTGAGAGTTATGACTCACAGCGCCGTTATCTTCCACATGTGTCAATAATGAAGCAAAATGTGATTTAAGAATATAAGCTATACTGATTGTTCATATTTCATATTTAGAAAAATTTTGAAAAATTGTAACTGATATGATAAATCACCTCTCAACTGGAAAAATCCAGGCTGGAGGTTATTGAGCTGATGAATCATGCAAGCAGTTGCCCACCCAAAGTCCTAACACATGGTCAGCCTGGAACTGCATAGCCTGTTGCTTTATAGTTTTGACTGTAATACACCAAATCAAGAGCTCTTACACATGTAGCACAGAGTTCATATTTGTTCATCCGCTGATTTAAACAGGTCTCCTGAGTTCAGTGATTTCCTGCGGAAAGCACTGGATAAAAATGTAGACAACAGGTGGAGTGCACTGCAGCTCTTACAGGTTGGGTCATCTTGTATTTTTTGATGCAGTTCAGTTTAAAGGTGAAAATTAAAACATACTAGATAGTGACCAGCCATGGTTTGCTTTCAGCATCCATTTGTTTCAAATGTGATGGATAACAAACCAGTGCGAGAGCTGATTGCTGAGGCTAAAGCCGAAGTGTTTGAGGAGTTTGAAGAGGGCAAAGAGGAAGAGGAAGAAGAAGAGCCAGAGTCCCAGCTGGTATGAACACAGCCACTTTAAGAACATAGAAACCCATTCAGACAATTTTAAATTTTCATGATAATATGGTGCCATTGTTTCCATGCAGAATCCTTTGATTATCTGCAGGCACAGTACACAGTATTTTGTTGCTGCAGTCACTTTGTCTATTTTGTATGTGTAGGTGGTGTCTGGACACAAACGTGCATTATCGGACACCAGCGTCGGCAGCTTGGAGGACGAGAGGCAGTATCAGAACACATCAACTCTCGAGTCAGTCACAGAGAAGGCTGAACCTGAAAGAAAGCCCAGTTCAGAGGATCAAGTTAGTGATAAGACCTCTGACATGATGGCGGATGCCAGCAAACCCAACCATGCTAAGGATGAGAAGGTAAAGGAGGCCAGTCCATCAGACACCAGCACTGAGGAATCACGTTCTGGTGAGAAGGCTATTTCAAAACACCAAGAATCTCCCACACCTGTGACCACAGAAGTAGAAATTTCTGGTCAGCCAAATCCTCCAGTGTCAAATGACGCTGTCCTCCAAGAGATCGTAACTGTCAGTGAGGAAACTGGGGAGGAAGAAAAGAAGGAGGTGAAGGTGGAAGAGCAACCAAAGGAGAAACAAGAAGAGTGTAAAGAAACACAGCAAGAAGCCAAAATGCAAAACACCACAGATGATGAAGACAAACGTACCCTGCCTTCAGATATAGCTGAACCAGAGAACAAATCTGATGGGGTTACTGAAGAAGCGATCACAAAACCAATTGAGGTTGCAGAAAAAACTGAAGACAAAATTGAGAAAGAGGAAGAAATGAATAAAAAGGAACCAACAGAAGAGTTAGAGGAGGCGCAAACTGAAATTTCACCAGATGTTTCTACAGAAGAGGTAAAGGAGGATCTTCCTCCAGTGGCAACAGTGGACCAAGAAAAAGCTGGAGATAAGGGTGAGAGTTCAGAACCCAAAGACGATCTTGCAGCCAAGGGGGTAGATGTAGAAGAGGAAAACATTGTGAATGAATTCCCTGTTGTTGTCATCAATGGTATAAGAGAAGATGAGGTCAGCGCAATGGAGGAACCTCAAGAAGCCCATGAAGACAGACCAGAGATCCAGGAAGCATCTACCATGCCTGAGAGTGACCAGAATGCAGAGGTTGCGAAAGCTGATGTTGAAAAGGAAAAAGACTCTGACTCAGGCAGCAGTTCTGCTGCAGATACTAACAGCATTGACATTAATCTGTCAATCTCCAGCTTCCTCTCCAAAAGCAAAGAAGGATCTCTTTCAGTACAGGTACATATAACTCTGCCCAGATGTGCTTAAAATCAAGGTCCTTGGAGAAAATATCTACATTAAACTTTATTCAATCCTACAGGATATCAAGCGCCAAAAGAAAACACTGAAAAAGACTCGCAAGTTTATGGTCGACGGGGTGGAAGTCAGTGTCACAACATCCAAAATGGTCACCGACAATGACACCAAGAGTGAGGAACTGAGATTTTATAGGTAAATAAACTGTTAGTTACGGTTTCTAGTTATTTTGCAATAGGCAAATGATAGTGTATCTAATAATGCATAAACCATATTTTAGATGGTGAGAAAATGACTTAAATTTGTTGTTTTGTAGGCGTCAGGAGTTACGAGAACTGAGGTTGCTGCAAAAAGAGGAGAAAAGAGCTCAACAGCAGCTTACCGATAAACTACAGCTGCAGAAAGAGCAGCTCTTCAGGCGCTTCGAGCAGGAAATGACGGTCAGCACCTTCTTTCCTTCATTAGTTTTGTCTACATTCAACATTGTAATCCATTTTAATCGGAAAGGCATATCGGCATACTTTTTTCAATTTGGCCGATGCCGATGTCTAGATTTTAAGCTTTTATTGGCCGATTACGTTCTGATAATCTTGCATCCCTAGTTCAAAAGTTTTAACAGCCTACCCTGATGATGTCTCAGGGGGATGCAAGCAGAAAGCTCAAAGTAATTGACAGGCATTCGTGGTCTGTAACAGTAATTCAGTATTCCTCTTTCTCACTCTCTCTTTAGGGGAAGAAGCGTCAGTATGACCAAGAGGTGGAGAACCTAGAGAAACAGCAGAAACAGACCATAGAGCGTTTGGAGCAGGACCACACCAACCGGCTAAGAGATGAGGCCAAGAGGATCAAAGCAGAGCAGGACAAGGAGCTCTCCAAGTTCCAGAACATGCTGAAGAACCGCAAAAAAGAGGTAACCGAGAAAGAGAGATGCAGAGTCGGATGCACTGTATTTGCTTTGCATGTATTTGTTCACCAGGCCATGAACTGTTAATTGTTGATACTGAGGATGAGCATTTAGTGTAATTTAAAAGCCAGGTACACTAACACTTTAAAAATTTGTTTACAATAATTTATTTTTATATATATTGGGGGTTTAACGATACACGCATTTATATTGAACCATTCTGTATGCATAACAAACCAAACAATTTGTTGGATTAATCCTATTACATATGGAAACCAAAAGAGCTTTAAGTGTGTGAAATATAATGTTCTCAGCAAGGAAGTCCAAACGACATAACAGGCATCGTGCTGTCTGCCCAGTGATAACCTTGCATTGAAAGATAATGATGAAAACAACAGTTATTGGCAGTAGGCCTATTAAAAGGATTTGCAGTTAATTTCCAATTAATGTAGGGCTGTAACATTTTTATTTTTATTAGGCCTGTTATTATTATGAAGTTACTTTTAATAATAAATTAAAATTAAAATTAATTTCCCCCTCCGTATTAGCCTACCGCGTAACTGACGCGCTGTGAGGATAACAAAAGATTAGGTTAATTATTCTTCAATTAAAATGTTTAAAAAGGTCTTTTAAAACGGGTCTATATACAATGAATTATAGTCCTATAATTAAAATATTAACTCCCCAGTCATCAGTTAAAATCAATTAATAAAATACTTAGCCTATTTCAAGCACTACCAAAAACAAGACTTCAAGACTTTCAAAAACAACCTGTTTAACATGAAATACATTTCTTGTCTTTTTTTTCACTATGTATGGGCCACAAGAGAAATGTTAAGGAAATAAATAAAAACAGTTAGCTGTATACCGTTATCAGGATATGATGAAGTAGAGTCTTCTCTCGTTGTCTCTGAGAGAGTACAAGATGAATCACTTTCGATAATGAATACGATATTGGCATAGCTTGTCAGTGATCTACGACTCTGTCTATTAAGTGTTGCTCCATGACTAGATGCACATGATCATATCATTAGATATATCGCCCAGCCCTAGTCAGATGCCGAAAGCTCCATCATTACTCCTTCATTGCGTTTTTACTTTCACTTTCTGCATAGTGAATTGACTAACTCTTGCATAACTCTTGTAAAAAGTTTAAACATTGCTTGTGGATATCCAGTGGCTCGACTTCATGGTTTAAAAGAGAAATATTTCCAACATTGCGACGTAAGCAATTACACCCCCAACTCCCGTAACGAAAACACACTGAACCATGACACCAATGTGTCGTATCGAACCAAACCCGTGAATTTTGTCAGCCGTTACACCCCTAATATATATACATACATACATATATATACATATATATTAGTGCTGTCAAACGATTAATGGTGACCAAAATAAGTTTTTGTTTACATAATATGTGTGTACACTGTGAATATTTATTATATATAAATAAATACAAACACGTGCATGCATATATTTATGAAAAAAATTGTTTACAAATTAAATATATATATATAATATAAGAATATGAATATATAAATGTATAAACGTAAATATTTTCAAAATATATACTGCATGTGTTTGTATGTGTGCATATTTATCATTTGACAGCACTAAATATATATATTTACATTTCATTAGAGTCTATAGCAGGCAAAGGTGACAATGTATTTGTGAGCTGTCTAGCAAATGCAACTAGTTTGAAGAATGAGTACTTGACTGATGGATTACTCATGCTCATCCCTCATTAGTATGCTTTTGGCATCATTTTTTCATTCTTGATTTCTGGGATGCAAATGCCAAACAGACACTATCATTTCGCTAATGTACATTGGCAGCTTTGCTTCTGAATCACAATGCAGCTTCAAATGGAATTGATTTCTTCATCTCTCCTCTTAGACACATCTCAACTGTGTCTCCTGCTTTCATATTCAGACTTGTAAATGCAAAGCAGTTCTTTTCTTATCATGTTATGTTTGCTTTACGAAACTCTGGCTCTCACATTCCATTATCTTCATCCTCATAGAGGCTGCAGGGACCGCTTTAAAGGTTAATTGGGTGCTAAGCAATGGCTCAGTAGCAAAATAAAGGCTCTTTCCATTCCATCTCATCTTCCTCCTGCTGGTGTTTTCAAATGGAGGGATTTCAGTGCATGCATGGCTTCATAACGGGGAGTCTAGTGTGGATCTGTGACTGGTCTTGTTTGCTTTTAGGTGGTGCATGGTGCATTTGCTGTCAAAATCATTAACATTATAATAAAACAGATGTTAGTCGTCTCCCTGTGCATTATCAGGAAGCATGATACATGCTCAGAGCATTTGGCAAACTGTAAATTAGCACTATTAGAGTCTCTTATTTTCTTTCTTTTTGGTTTTGGTTTTTCTTTGGTACTTGTAATAGACAGCTTGCTCTTCTCTAATGCTGTCATATGCATGAACAGAGTGCCTTAATGGGTTTAGATAAGACAATGTCTCATTTTCTCTCCCTCTTTCTCCCTTTCATGACACTGTTCAAATATTTCTTGATATTTATTATTTCTACCTATCAAGTGATGACATTTTTATTTTTACTGAAAGCAAGTTCCATTTAAAATGTACTGTTTTTGATATTATGCTTTTGTAAATGTCACTAATTATGTTGCCTGTGTGAGTGTGATGTAATGATTGGAGATCAGTGCTGTGGTGAAGGGCCTCTTCTCTTGATAGGAACACACTGTATTTATAGACTTTAAGTTTCCTTTCATTTAAAAAATACTGTTAAAATTGACCTTCATTTCAAGATGCACACCTCAGTTGCAGAGCGGCAGATAAAGTAATATATACAGTACCATTTAAAAGTTTGGGGGTTAGTATGATTCAAATTATGCTCACGCAAGGATGCATTAAATCAAAAGTGACAGTGAAGACAGATGGTTATTCCAAATAAATGATGTTTTTCAACTTTGCTCATCAAATATTCCTGAAAAGTATCATTATTTTCACAAACACTTTAAGCAGCGCAGCTGTTTTAACATTGATTATGATATTAAATGTTTCTGGAGCAACAAATCAGGGTATTAGGATGGTTTTTGAAGGACCATGTGACACTAATGTAATGGGGTAATGACTGCTGAAAAATTAAGTTTTCCCATTACAGAAATAAATTGTATGTAAAATATGTTAAAATATGAAATAGTTACTTAAAACTGTGGTCGTATTTTAATAAAAAATCTGATAAAATAAATGCACACACTTTTAATTGCAAATGTGAGCATAAGAGACATCTTTTTAAAACAAAAAAAAAAATCTTACTGAACCCAAGCAATTTAATGTTAGTTTATATGAAGCAATAATGTATTTACTTTTAGAATGGAAAAAATAATACTCATGTTGTGTAATATTTATTCAAATAAATGTATTTACTAAAAAAAATCCCTTTTATTAATTTGACATTTAGACATTTAGACATGCAGTCAGGCAATGAAAATCATTTTAGTTGAATAATCGTTGCTGTTGGTCTACATACTTTATGCTTTGTCGTTAAAAGTAAGTGTTAATGTTTTTCAGTTGAACAGTGACAGGCATTTGAGAAGAAGGCAGTCTTAGGGTCAGTTCAACCATTTTGTCTCCCCCAGCAAAATAACTCTCTGCATCCTGACAATTTGACATTTTGACACTTGACCTCTCAGCTGATCTGCGGAAAAACAATGACCTGCTGCTGACAAAACAGTCAGCTTCCTTCACAAAAACGTAAATGTCAGCAATATAGAAGTGTGCATCTTAGAGAATTACTTGAAAGGATCTATACTATGATGGCTGTGAGGTAAAAAGGGGATTTATTTTAGCATTGTTATTGGGCTTTCACTGTTACTTCAGCTTCTTGAAACATCTCTTCCCCGGCAGTGCTGATCATGGAATTGAATCATCTTTATATTAACTGCTAACCCAGTCAGAAATCATCAGTGTGATCTGCGGAAAACAATGACCTGCTGCTGACAAACAGTTCAGCTTCCTTCACAAAAACGTAAATGCCAGCAATATAGAAGTGTGCATCTTTTAGAGATTAACTTTGAAAGGATCTATACTCTGATGGCTGTGGAGGTAAAAAGGGGATTTATTTTAGGCAGTTGTTATTGGGCTTTCACTGTTCTTCAGCTTCTGAACATCTCTTCCGGCAGTGGCTGATCATGGACTATTGGAATCATCTTTATATTAACTGCTAACCCAGTCAGAAATCATCAGTGGTTTGGGGATGATTACCTCTCAAATACTAATCCTTTCGTCATGGTAGTAAATTAACCTTCCTGGCATATTTTCCTATTGAAAAATAAATCAGGCCATATGCACTGTGCTTTTCTGATGGCTGTCTGGCATGCTCCACTGTAGGCAAACAAGAGGCGGATGTTAAACATGAGTCGTAATTTGTACCGCTGCACCTGTTTCTACTCATGGTCTCAATTAAACTGATAAACACCAGATTCCATCATAAATTGCTGGCTTATGGACAGATCACTGGTGCTTGTTCCTACTATTTATAAAAGCCCAACCAAAGATGCAGAGCTGAGTTTTATATGCAACATCGCTGCAAATGTGAAACTGAAAACCAGATCAAATGCTGTGGGTAAAGACAGTGCTGAAAATGCAGTGATTTTTGCACTGTAAAAGTGGGTAGCTAAAGTAGCAAACAGGTTTTAAAAAAGAGGGAGGGTATTCACACTTTTGGCCACATAGGATGTTGCATTGATCTCGAGGAGTAAAACAGACTAATGATGACTGCTGCAGGACAACAGCTGCACTAACTGATCGAGGTCCTTCAGACTCGCCAGCTGCTAAACCCGCTCTCCGTCCATCATCTGGAAGAACTCATTTCACTGCACGTGACCCAGGAAACTAACAGATTTCTGCAATGCAATGAGAAGACTAGATGATATTGTGCGATATGTTGCTATACGCTTGAGTGCTGGTGTGTGTCCCCTGTTCCTGACGTGGTGGAGTTGGCTGTGTTTTGCTCCACAGGCTGTGGCCCAGTTATGATACAGTCTTTTCAGTTGTCCTCATGTGCTCTGTTCAACGCTCAGATGCAGGATGTAAGTCTCCACTCTCCTCATGACTCAACCCTCTCACATGTGCCCGTCCGTCACACAAGATACAGAGCAGATGCACACACAAATGCACATAACCGCTGTAATAGCTTAGCTAACTTATAGTTTAGTAATTAAAATAGCATTAGCTAACAAACTATAAAACAGGACAAAATAGGCCATAAAATGATATGCAGTGCAGTACGAAAATGCAAGTTGTCAGCTCATCTCTTTGGAAGTTCACTTGAGCCTGTCTAGAATCCGAACACTTTTGTCACATCTGAATTACAGTATATATCTGCTGAGTGAGTCTAGCAGAACTGATCTGATTATGTTCAAGACGATTCCACTGAAGCACGTCCCTCTGTAACCGTACAGTAGTGTTTGAATGTGATGTGGACGGCACATGCGGGCAGGAAGGTGCTCTGTTGTTTTGGAGTGCTGTCGCCTGTGTTGCTGCAGTGTCTCAGTATCTCTTCTATCCGCTCACTCTCTCGTACTGTTACTGAAACTCTAGTCAAGTTTCTGTGCGTCACCTGTGCTGCTTTTTTCTCTGTGCCACTGAAGGCCAAGTTTAAAGCAGTCGAAGACCAGGATGACTTTTGAAATGCATAATGAAGATTATTATTATTATTTAATATTATTGTATCAGCTTATAAATGATGTATATGTTAACAATATTGCTGTGGTTAAGTCATATTTCAGTGTTATTATACATGTCCTTGAGGCAGGCTCATATGGATCTGAAATCTGCTCAGGTTTGACAGAATTAGAATTAAATTTGTAAAACTATACAAATACGTTCACTACCACTCAATTGACTGTGGTCAGTAAAAATGGTAGTTTTTTAAAGAAATGTAATACTTTTTATTGAGTTAAGGATGTATTAAATTGATCAAGTGACAGTGAATACATTTCAAACAGAGGAATGCATCGTTTAAAAAAATATATTTTTACTTTCTATTAATCAAAGAATTGATTTCTAAGAAAAATAAGCAACAACTGTCTTCAACATTGATTATAATAAGAAATGTTTTATGAACAACGCCAAGTCAGCATATTAGAATGATTTATGAAGGATCACGTGACACTGAAGACTGGAGTAACATCTGCTGAAAATGTAGCTTTGCCATTAGAGAAATAAGTTACATTTAAAAAAAAGATATTAATAGAAATGTTATTTTATTTTGTGTTATTATTTTAATATTTCACAATAGTACTGTTTGCACAGTATTTTTGATCAAATAATAAGAGATTTTTTTGCGTTCATTAAATTGTTTGTTCACTTAAGCTTTCAGCAATTGTAGTAACATTTAACCATGTTTTACTCCATCCTGATAATTCCCAAATCAGCAGAGAAAATATGATAAAAATTCAGTCTGGGCCTACCTTAAGGTTATGTTACGCTGTACTGTGACTTTATATGTATTGTTATTCTGTTCTCTAGTTACATCCTTTCACAAATCTTTATCCATTTATCATGAATTATAAATGTTTTCTCTTTGTTAAATGGTTTAAGTGTGTGACTTTGCTCTTAATGCAGTGTTATCAGTGATCTTTGACTGCTTCCCCTTGGAGCATGACCATGTACAGTTACTAATTTATAATCCCCGTTGTTTCTATACCCGATTCCTCCTCTTCCTTCCTTTCTTGCTCTCTCTTGTTCTCTCTCCACCCATCTCTCTTAGGAGCAAGAGTTTCTCCAGAAGCAGCAGCAGGAGCTGGATGGAGCTCTGAAGAAGATCATTCAGCAGCACAAACTAGAGATTGCCACTATTGAGAGAGACTGTCTCAACCACAAGCAGCAGCTCATGAGAGGTCAGGTGGCCACTGTAAATATTCTTACATAAATGATAATGGAAAGCATTTTTCGGCTGCAGTAAGTCCTTAAATAATTGCACTTCAAACTTTGCTGTTTGATGCTATGAGGAAGTCCTGTAGACCTTTTGTGTTAAATTGTGGTTATTTTCATTATAAATAAATTAGCTGCACATATGTGGTGATAGATATTTTTTTTTTAGGTCACACTTAAAACTCCAAGCACAAAAGCAACAATCTAAACGTGTTACCTGCTTCTAGAGACAGTAAAGCTTTCTCTACCTGGAATAGTGCTAAACTCCATGTTATTTTCAGACAAGGGTCCAAGTATAAAGTTCTCCAGTTCTTTTAAAGGCCAGCCGTATGTCTCTTGAGGAGACACCCAGATCTCATTTGATGAGACGTGCATGTGAAAATGATTCCAGACATGTGTTGCGATTTGCCGTCTATGATGTGTAATGAGCTTTATGACTTCATGTCTGCACAACATGTCTAAACCTGCATGGGGTTGAACGGTCTGGTTCTAATGGCCGAGACTTAATCTATTTCCTCTTTTCTTTTGCTCACAAACCTGCAGCTCGAGAGGCAGCCATGTGGGAGCTGGAGGAGCGCCACCTGCAGGAGAAACACCAGTTGCTGAAGCAGCAGCTGAAGGATCAATACTTCATGCAGAGACATCAGCTCCTCAAAAGGCATGACCAGGTGAGACTTGACTGTCAATCTATTCAAAGATGGTTATGTTTTGTAGCCACTCTTTGACTGTTTATTCCCACACAACGGGTCATCAGGAGAAGGAGCAGATGCAGGGCTATAACCAGCGGCTGATAGAGGAGATGAAGAACAGGCAGGCACAGGAAAAAACTAGACTGCCCAAGATCCAGCGCAGTGAAGCCAAGACCCGTATGGCGATGTTTAAAAAGAGCCTGCGGATCACTGGATCGGGAACACCAGAGCAGGACAGAGAGAAGATCAAACAGGTCAGACCCTCGGTCAGGAAGCTTTGGTAAAGATCACAGGAATCAGACTTGTGTTCAAACCTGAGGGTGTTTTCTGCTTTATTTCGAGCAGTTTGCCACTCAGGAGGACAAGAGACAGAAGAATGAGAGACTTCATCAGCATCAGAAGCATGAGAACCAGATGAGAGACCTGCAGCTGCAGTGTGACTCCAACATTAGAGAACTACAACAGATGCAGGTCACATATATAACACACATATACAATCTTACTGTCAACCTCTTTCCTTGGTGCCTGCGTTTTCAATTACTGCATTTTCCGGACTATAAGTCGCACTTTTTTTCATAGTTTGGCTGGTCCTGCGACTTATAGTCAGGTGTAGGGCTGTCACTTTTCGTTCGAAAATTGACTGCACAATCGGTCGGACCAACCAAAAAAAGTTTCGAAAATGAAAGTAGGGAATCGATTTTAACCGGGCTTGCGCTCCGGTTTGCGAGGTAAATGAGCGGTCATGTGATGTGTTTCGATTAGCGCGAGAAAGATGCGAAAATGGATGTTGAGTAGGTGCAACGGAGGCTTGCCTCTGGCGAATATGTTTTGGTTGCACCAGCAACTCAAGCAAAGTCTGAGGTTTGGAAAAGTTTTGACCATGTTTATAATGAGAATAATGAGTGAATAATGACACACCATCAGTGAGTGCAGGAACGCGATGAAGCCCTCTACAGTGGATTCAATCATTTTCCTCCACAAAAACATGTAGACTTAGAATAATTTCTTTGAGTTAAGGTTTTTCAAATAATAACTATATATTCATTGAGTGTTAAATGCATAATGTTGACAGAGTAGCCTATATACACGAATGTTGGTCTTATTCTTTTATTAAATGTCAACTGCTAGTGGCAAAGCAAATCCGGCGAAGTCTTTATCTTAATTTCGTTATTGCCAAATACCCATCTTAATTTTAAATTTATCTTAATTTAATTGGTTAAAAAAGACTCGTTTTATTGGTGCGTTGGTCTATTTATAGGCTAAATGCCTATAAAAAATATTTTATGCCGATTTAGAGTGATGAAATGTTACGGTGTTACAGAGGACTTACTTTATTTCTTTATTCCAACTTCCAAGTGGCCTAGTCTACATTAGTTATGAATAAATTATGTTAAAACATGTATAGATGACTCATTCTTGACAAAAGGCAAAAGGGCTGTGTGTGTGCGCGCATATTTTAATGTCGGACTGTAAATGGGTTTGGGCTTTTCGAAAGCTGTCAATCAAAATGTACTTGTTGGGCTCAGGCCGAAATCTGTCGGGCTCGGGTCCTGTCGGGCCTAACTTTTAAGGCCCGATTACAGCTCTAATGCCTATAAATAAGAAATATTGCTGACTATTGTGTTTCCAGCGCTCTCTTTACGTTCATCTGTTATTTGGCATTGAAAAAGCAAACGTCTTTTTTTTTTTACATGGAAAATCGATTTTACAATCGATTCAATGAAGGCTTATGTAAAAATCGAAAAAGCTTTTTTCACAAAAGTGACACCCCTAGTCAGGTGCGACTTATCAAAATTAATTTGACATGCACCAAGAGAAAACATTACCGTCTACAGCCGCGATAGGGCGCTCTATGCTGCTCGGTGCTCCTGTAGCCTACCCCAGAGCGCCCTCCCCCGGCTGGAGACGGTAATGTTTTCTCTTGGTGCTTGGTTCTTAGTCCAGTGCGACTTATATATGTTATTTTCCTCATCATGACGTATTTTTGGACTGATGCGACGTATACTTAGGTGTGACTTATAGTCCGAAAAATACGGTACATTTACTTTTAAATTACATTATGCTGCCCTCTTTCTTTGGTTGTAACGTCTGATTTGTTGTCTTTCTGCTGTCAGAATGAGAAATGCCACCTCCTGATTGAGCATGAGACTCAAAAGCTGAAGGAACTGGATGAGGAGCACGGTCAGGAGCTGAAAGACTGGAGGGAGAAGCTTCGTCCAAGGAAGAAGGTATTCGGTTTTCATTTCATTCATTCATCATTTCAAGAACGTTTAAAATATAAATCAAACCTATATATATACTCGTATACAATCACCTGCAACTTTATTAGGTACACCTGTTCAATTGATTGGTAACACAAATTGCTAATCAGCCAATCACATGTCAGCAACTCAATGCATTTAGGCATCTAGATGTGGTGAAGATGACTTGCTGAAGTTCAAACCTAGCACCAGAATGGGGACGAAATTGGAATTAAGTGACTTTGTACATGAAATGGTTGTTGGTGCCAGATGGCCTGGTCTGAGTATTTCAAAAACTGCTGATCTACTGGGATTTTCACAAATGCCTTGTTGATGTCAGAGGAGAATGGGCAGACTGGTTAGAAATGATAGAAAGGAAACAGTAACTCAAATAACCACTTGTTAGAAACGAGGTATGCAGAATACCATTTGTGAACGCACAACACGTCGAACCCTGAGTTACAGCAGCAGAAGGCCACACCGGGTGCCGCTCATGTCAGCTAAGTACAGGAAACGGAGGCTACAATTCGCACAGGCTCACCAAAAAACACAATAACCGATATGAAAATATGCTGCCTGGTCTGAGGAGTCTCGATTTCTACTGCGACATTCAGATGGTAGGGTCAGAATTTGGCATAAAGAACATGAAAGAATGAATCCATCCTGCCTTGTCTCAACAGTTCTGACTGGTGGTGATGTAATGGTGTGGGGATATTTTCTTGACACACTTTGGGCCCCTTTGTACCATTTGAGCATCTTTTAAATGTCACAACTTACCTGAGTATTGTTGCTGACCATGTCCATCCCTTTATGACCACCTTGTACCCATCTTCTGATGGCTACTTCCAGCAGGAAAATGCTCCACGTCACAAAGCTCAAATCATCTCAGAATGGTCTCTTGAACATGACAATGAGTTCAATTTACTCAAATGTTTTTTTTTCTTTCACAATATATGTTCAAAAGAAGATTTTAAGCAAATATTAGAATTAGATCTCAGTACTCTGGAACGATAATGTGCATAGACTTGCACAGACTAGTCGAGTGATCGACTACTTCAACCACTAGTCGGCGCTGTCGGAAACAATCGACTACTCGAGCATGCATCAACCATAATGCATGCACAGAGTTTGCAAGTACACTTGAAATTTCTTATTCCTTGTAGCTGTTACTTTCTATGACTTTGTTGCATGTAAAATTAAAATATGTCATGTAATAATTAGGGGTGTTCCCGAAGCAGAATACTTTATTTGTAATGGCACGGATAATGTCTTCAAAAACTAACAAGGAATAATTCTGCCTGAATATTCGGCTGAAGCAGGCACAGTCTGGTGTTTGCTAGATAACAGTTGAGTCAGGGGATCAGTGCAATATTATACACAGACCACTAAAGTCACATAATTGAGTGTGAAGTGAATGAATGCAAACTTTATGAATGAAAAGAGTGCAAATCAAACACAGCATTGCTGTTTGCTCTCTGTGCATCTCTCAGAAATCAGAGCTTGGCAAGAGTAATGTCACCTATAATAATACATCATAAATGATTTATTATGTTTATTTAAAATGCAATGATTTAAACCTTAGGCTATGATATGAAACGAATGAATGGAACAAGCATCAAACAGCCGCGTTGTGCGTCAGTCTTTTAAAAAACAAACCAGTTCTCTCTAAAGAGTAGGCTAATAATCAACTTGGATACAGATACATTTTCTACTTGACCTACATTTTTGCATCTTTATCTTTTGCTGGTTTGCCTGGCACACGCACATTTGTTTAGGGAAGTTCACAAAAAGACTCGCTTAAAGAGTAATGAAAATGTGCACATTGAATTGATCCAGTAGTGTTCAAATGATCACTAAACGTTTGCCATGACATCTCTCTGCTTGCATGATAAATATATTTTTAGAAATTAATAATTATTTATTATGGGCCTACTAACTGTATGACATTCTATCTGAATGCAGATACGAATAATTTTGTGATTGTTACAGATGCAAATACAGATACAAATACTGGCTGTAACATGAAAATTTAAATATGTCATATGTCATAATTTTTTTTTTTTTTTTTTTTTAAATATGCGATTGTTGCATTAGGCAATTAATTAATAAGCGTTCATTGATAAGAACTATTTCATGTATATTCATTTACAGTAGCATGAACAGCGAGTAGTCGAGTAACTCGAGTATTTTTTTAAATAAGAATTCGACTCGCAGAAATCAGTAGACGTGCAACTCCTAGTGCCATCTCATATTTTGAGTAGGACTAATCTTTGTAAATGCACATACTTTATAATTCTCTCCTGCTCTCTCTTAGGCTCTGGAGGAAGAGTTCACACGTAAAATGCAGGAACAGGAAGTCTTCTTTAAGATGAGCGGAGAGTCCGAATGCCTCAACCCAACCGCCCAGAGCAGAGTCTCTAAATTCTACCCCATTCCCAGTGTGCACTCCTCCGGCTCTTAATCTTCACTGAGCTTTATCTAAAGTGAGGAGAGCTGTTCCAGTCAAGAGCCCATTAGCCTTTTAAAGGTATGAAATCAGAATAGATGTCACGGGGTTGATATGAAATTCCAGAAAACCTGAAAGTTGGAATCGTACAGTGATGAAGGACAAACCCCATGCATTACCTACACATGCTTTTTTGCCACATTGCATCGAACGGATTAACACTTTAGTTTTCTGTATGTTGTCTTCTTGTCACGTTAATTTTTGCTTGAGACATTAGCACAAATTAGCAGTGAATACACTCAGGCAATATCATCTTGTCTGTGGAATACATGCATGAAAAAGCCTTAATGAAGGTCACTGATGCCCATAACAAACAAAACATCACAAACAAAAATTATACCACTTAAATGGTGATAGGTCATATTTAACAGGACACATGGACACTAGTCACTGTTAAACTCAATTCTCTAAATGTTCAAATGAAGCTTCAGTACTGTTTGGGCTTGTAGCAGCTGTTATATGTTGTATTTCTTGAATACTCTGGCCTATTCTGTTTTTAATGTCCACGTAAAGATACTTTTAAAACAAACTACTCTTTTTAACCTTTTCTTTTACTATTTGACTTATGGTGAAAGATATTTGCAGACAAGGAATGTAACCCGTAAGATGACATTGCACACTTTAAAGCAAAAACATATGCAGTAGTGATCTCTTTAGTGCATTTTGAAGGAAACAAATATTTGTATACAATGATGTCTCTCTCATCTGGCAAGTCACTTTGTGGTCCAGAGGACCCAAGTTTATTTTTTTTATAAACAAGTTAATTTTACATCTTTGAAGAAGAATAAGGCAGTCTTTGCCTTCTTGAATGTTTCATATATGGTGTTAGAAAGTTATTTATAGATTTAACTTTTTATTGTTCGTTTTTATTTTTCCTGTTTCATCAATATATATACGGGCAGTATGAACTTGCACATGTTAGATGGTTTATCTGCAGTTTAGTGTCTTTTAATTTTTTTTTATTAAAGGGGACAATGTGCCCTTCTTTGATCGATGTAGAGCAGTGTTTAGTCCATTGCAGTCTGCAGAAGTGCTTCAGTGGGAAGAGATGAATGTTTCTCACTGTTGCAGAGGACTTTTCATCTGATTCAAGCTCTATTTTTGATAAAAATGTTTTGTGCAAGAAATTACACACCTGTATCTTATCCATAATATGACATGCTGTGCTCATATACTTTTTGCATGCTGAAAGAAATCCAAAATGCTGTAATTTAACAGAGGCATGAACTTTTTGAATAGACGATGCATTTTACAAAGGCTGGTTCTAAAAGTTAGTATTTGCACAAAGAGTGCATTAAACATCAGGATAGTTGTTTAGAGACAGAAAACTGCTGACCTTAAGTTCCTGCAGCAATTTGATGGAATATCTGATGCATATTTTTGGTCAGTTTAAGTTTCTAATTGCTTGTATCCATTGGTATGCTGTAATAATGCTGTAAATAAAACTCATTGTATTTTCTTTGATTCGTTTGGTGTGTTTTTTTTTTTTTTTTTGTAGCTCAGTATCGAAACCGTTTGGGTAGGAGTAAAATCATATTCCATTCTTTGTTACACATTCAGTGGCTTTTTACTTATAATAACTCACATTAAAGCACATTTTCAAAAAAAAAAACAAGTGTTTAAGACCCTTTTGTTAGTGTACCAAAAAGAAAAAAAAATTCCAAACATCACCATAGGCAAGATTCATACAATACAACAACAACAACAACAAAAAACAAGGCAATTAGGTATTCCACTACTGGGTAAAAAGTGCTATATTAAATGTAAGCTAATGAAAACTAAGACTGATGTCTTAAACCCATGCTAGTAAAGCTGAAAATTGTTTGAAATGTATGGATTATAATATTGCATGCATTTGGTTGGTTATAAAACTGGATACTGTGATAAAATAGGACCCAAACAAGCCTCTGATCTGTATTACTTCATAAAAAAAGGCTAGTTTATGAATTGATTTTCTTAAAGATATGTATCGTTTCTTTACACCATCAGTGCATCCACGAAAGTGTGCTGCTGCTGCAAATGTGTGTGCCCTCACACACCATTGGTCCGAATCCATCTACCAGTCTGGATCTCACCTAAAGTTATATATAGAGATGCATGTCAGAACGACTGCTGGATTCAGTGCTGCCTTAAAATACATAATTATTTGATGATTTTTACATAAAAAAATTTTACATAAAAATTTAATTTAGCATTAAATAAAAATATATATATTATTTAATGCTAGGTTACAGTATATGATGAGAAACCAAGTATACTATGACTGATAGTAGTTTTCTAACCTTTTTCACCCTTTTCTCCCCTTGATCCCTCTGACCCTCTTTGTCCTGGAAGGCCGGGGATCCCTGAGCTCCCCATTTCCCCTGTAGATCACATACAGTTTTCCATTCACCACTCTTCACTTTTATGTTAAAGCAGGCAGCTTTTCAGTTTGTTTTCTTGTCCAGTAGGGCTATATGAATCATGACTGGTACCTTTTTCTCCTTTAGGACCAGGGTATCCTCTGTCTCCTTTGGGTCCTGGCCTGCCAGGAGGCCCTGGGATGGTCCCATGTGCTGAAAAGTTAAATAATGTTTAGGAATAATGCTACAAGAAAAATACAGTGATTCAATATTTAATCAGTATATGTGATAAAGTAAAGCGGATACTAACTTCTAAAGAAGTCCATTAAGTCAGCCGTCACATTTCCATAGGCAGCAATCACACGGCTGTACCCGGGTGGTCCGGGGGGACCAGGAGGCCCAGCGGGTCCTTGGATCCTTCCTGCTTGTGTTCTCCAGTATCCCTCGGTCAGGTCCTGCAGTATACCTTGATCTAAAGGAAACAAGCAAGATGGATTTGCTCACTAGCCCTGTGATGGCCTGACCATCTGTCCACAGAGTTTCCCTGACTATGGCACCAAGACACTCGGATTGCCTTCAGTATCTCTGCAACTGCATAGGATTTTGGAAAAAGGATGGTTTTGATTATTATTACAGTGCTTTGTACTATTAGACATAACACTGCCAGCTACTCACAGTATAGCAAACCGGAATCATACACAACACACAAAGTGTTTTGTTCCTTAACGAGTCAGTGTTTTTGAACAAATCGATTAGATGAATGTCTCAGTGACAAACGCAAACAGCAGCTGCATCCAGATATGAATGTTCCCCTACTATATAGTTGATTAAAGAACAGTATGTGAATTATAAATATTTACAAATTCACAGTACTCATAAAACAATAAAGAAAAAGTCACGGAGAAAACGAGCATTAATTCCAGTGCTGCGCTTCTGTTTTAATGATGAAAGAGTGCGAGATAATATGTAAGTAGATTTAAAATATATCTATTTCACAATAAAAATGTTAAATGATCATCAATTTGTGCACATTTAAAAAACAATACTTGCAATTAAATGAAAATGGTTTTCTATGTTCAAAGTTTTCTACTGCTCTCCATCAATCCCATTAAATATTTTAATTATTTGTAATGCCTATAAATAAAAAGTTAAATTTATTAAGTCCAGAATACATTTACACTATATAGAAAATACTTTTTTTTATGACATGATTACTTACTTAAAATAAGCATCTACTTAGAGAGGAGAACAAATTGGTTGAATGATTCAGTAGCTCACTCTTAAAGACGTAACTTGTTAAGGACTAGGAAGCACTAGGAAACCAATGAATACCTAAGACTGCATTGCAAGTGTGGGCATTTCTATCAGGAATCCTAAGATTAAGTTGACTGCTTTATTATGACTATAACTCTGACGCATCATTCTGACTTGGATGATACTGTACTCACTCTTAATGTAATCAGTGACTTTGAGTGCAACATTGGAGTAGTCCACTGGTTCACTGATCTCAGAGCCATAGCCGTATTGTCTTCTGGCACTCTGATAACTGTGTCCAGTTTCACCACGTTCACCCTTCTGACCGGGCGGTCCAGGAGGCCCAGGGGGACCATGAACGTAGTGTCTCATAGTGTCACCTGAACAAAATATGAGACTATTTATTGATGCAGCAAACAACCACAAAGTGTTTCCAAGAACTGGTCAGACAAATCTAGGACACAGAGAGTACTTTCAAATCGTGCGTTTAACTTTGAGAATGTAGAATGGAGTGCGATCACTTGTTAAACTCAGTCAAACATACACCAATGTAAAGTTACTCTGAGGTGTCAGTTCCCAGATTAGAGTGTGTGGTGAGTGACACTCACTGTTTAGGTAGTCCTGCAGCTCAGCACGGATCTGTTCTCGCGCAGAAGATCCTGAATATGAAACAAGGCCCCTAGTGTCTCCTGGAGGACCCTGGGGTCCTGGTGGCCCAGGTAGGCCAGGAGGTCCCCTAAAACCAGACTCTAAATAACAGAGAATCATATGAGTTTTTTTTTTTTTTGCAAAACTGCAAATGTGTATCAGACAGTACAACAAGAGGATGAGACGACTCACTCTGTAGATAGAGCTGGATGTCCTCTAATTTGTAACCAGAGACTGCAGAGGAGCCTCCTGGGGTACCAGGAGGACCAGGGGGTCCCTGTATACCTTGAGGACCAGGGGGCCCAGGACGTCCAATGCCTCCACTAAGCCCTGACCCTTCAAACACATTCAAAGTGGAATATGAGGAAAGGAAACCCTTTACATGTTCTAAAACATGTTGCAAAAACAGAAGAACATACTCTGAAGCAGAGTGGTTATTTCACTGTAGGAAGCGCCCGGCTGGCCAGGCTGCCCAGGTTGGCCGGGAGGACCTGGTGGTCCAGTTCTGCCTGTCATCCCCTGCTCTAAAAACACAAATTCACAAATGCCATTAATAAGACAGAAGTCAATTGATTTCCTCTTTAAAATAAGATTCAGGTTAAAGACACACCATTCATCAATCTGATGGCATAGTTTGCCACTTCCCGTGCGCTAAAGGTACTAGCAGTAATGCCAGGTGAACCCGGTGGTCCTGGAGGGCCAGTCACGTAACGCCTCACATCTTCTCCTGAGCATAAGAAAAGTCACGGAGTCCATTCTTAGATTCAAGATTCAAAAAGCCATCCATACACAAGCGGGTCTGACATTGTTTACTCACTCTGTAAAAGGGAAATGATGTATTCAGCACTTATGCTTCCAGGTGGGCCAGGAGGTCCCGGAGGTCCTTGAGGACCTTGGCTAATACTGTTACCGCTAATTCCAGAGCCTGATTCAAAATGATATATTTTACCATGAATGCAGCAGGACGCAAAGACATCCATCAAACATTACACAGCAGATCTTAACTTACGCTGAATGTAAGCGATAACCCTAGACGCCACGTCCTCTACAGACACTGAAGGCCCAGGTGGACCTGGTGGCCCCTGAATACCAGACAAATGTTGCCTCATGCTGTCACCTGTGGAAAAGATGTCACACATTCATGAGAAAATGACCTTCAGGAGCAGGAGTGTGATCATCCAAATCAACAGGTGCTCACTCTGCATATACTCCATGATGTAATGACGATAATCTGCAGCAGAATGGGATCCAGCAGAATGACCTGGAGAACCGGGTGGACCAGGAGGTCCTGGGGGACCAGGCCGCCCTTGGGGCCCGACTGCAACTGCTCCTGATACTGAAGGCAACAAGAAGTGAATTAAGGGTTACAATAGTGTTTTGCTTTAGGAACCTCATTTAATAATCTAATAATGGTGCTATATTAAAGATTTAGTTCATCCAAAAATGTATAGGATTAGAAAACTTGAAAAAACAAACATAATTTGTGTTGAACGAAAGATGAATGATAGTCTTATGGATTTTTAATAAGATGAGGGTTGTAATTTTTGGGTGAACATATGCAGTAGAGTGCAACATATTAACATTTACCTCTTGATTCTCCTTGGAATGTTGTCATACCTGGTACTCCAGGATCCCCTGGGAAATCATTTTAAAGATTATTGTGCTGTAGATATTAATGAACAGGAATACAATGTGCCTTTATCATTATTTGAAGGTTTTTACCTTTACGGCCATCTCGTCCAGGTGGTCCAGGAGGTCCTGGGGGACCAGGTGGACCTTGAGCTACACCATAATCAGAGACTTTATAGAATAAAAATAAACAATAAATTCCATATTAGTTATCGTTTTCATGAAATATCAAAATCTCTTGACTATATTTTAATGAAAAGCAAAAATTACATATAGACCAAACAAAAATGTTAACTTACTAACTCTACCGGGGCTCCCTGGAATGCCAGGTTGACCTGGTTCCCCTAAAAAAAGTCACATATGACAAATAAAGCACTATTATATTATATTATAAGACGTGGTGATCTAAGTACTTTATGTGTTTTACTGTTTATATCAGTTCTTGTGACCAATATGAAGTGTTAGCTGGAGAATGGATCCTCACCTTGGTATCCTCTTGGACCTTGGGCACCTGAAATTTACATAAACATATCATTAAGTATCTGATAATAGTTGTTCACTGGTGATAGGCTGGAATAAAGGTATCAACAAGTAGATCCAAGTAGATTCTGGGTAAGACTAACCTGTTGATCCCTTGGGCCCTGAAGGTCCTGGTGGCCCAGGTGGTCCCGCAAAAAATGTTCCTGTGTAGGCAACATTTGTAAAATTGTGAGACTTAAGAAAGCACAACACTCTCAATGCACAGACTAATACATCTGATGGAATTAAACCTGAATTAGGCACAAAGTTTCCTGGATCTCCCTTGTCTCCTTTAGGACCAGGTCTGCCATATCCTATGAGTCAGTAACAAAAAAAGCTGAGAAGAGTATGCCACTACAGGAAATGATGAAAAGAAGCATGAATGTCCATCTTACCTGGTGTGCCTGGTTCACCAGGTGGTCCTGGAAGACCTGGTCGAGAATCACCTACAGGGAGTAAACAGTGAAAATGGATTAAATGTGTTTAAATATCCTGAATAATCTGCTCTAAAAGTATAATATTCATTTTAAAACTATTCTGTCATCCAGTCATGGCCAAAAATATCGGCACCCTTAGTAAATATGAACAAAGGCGGCAGTGAAAATTAATCTGCATTGTCAATTCTTTTGATATTTTATTTAAAATATTCACAAAAATGTATCCTTTCATTGGATAATAAGAATCTAAAATGGGGGGAAATATCATTATGAAATAAAGGTTTTTCTCAAATACTCGTGGGACACAATTATTGGCACCTCACAATTCTTATGATTAAAATATCTCTGAAGTATATTCCCATTCATATTCAATTCATTTTGAGCACTCCAGTATGATTATAAACATGAAATTATCCATCTATGGCTTCCTGTTTCACAGAAATATAGAGAGGAGGGAAAACAAAGCCCAAATTCCCTTAATCATCCATCAAAATAAGAAAAAACAAAGAATATATTTCTGATGAAAAGAGCTAGAGAAGTGAAATATCCCATTCCCACCATCAGGGCAATAATGAAGAATTTCCAATCAACATAAAATGTTATGAAACTGCCTGGAAGAGGACATGTCTATATCGTCCTAATGCACGGTGAGAAGGATGATTTGAGAGGCTAAAGACTCTCCAAGGATCACAGCTGGAGAATTGCAGAAAATAGTTGAATCTTGGGTTCAGAAAACCTTTAAAAATTGGTAAAACAGAACCTACAACACTACATGTTGTTTAGGAGGGTTACAAGAAAAACTCTCCTAGCTCATCCAAAAACATCAGACATGACTGGAACTTCAAATGGGACTTCAATGGTGAGATTAAACTAAAAAATTTGCTTTTTAGCAGCAAACACTCAAGATGGGTTTGGTGAACACAGAGATAAAAAGTACCCCATGTGTACAATGAAATATACTGCTGTATTTTTGATGTTGTTGGTCTATATTTCTGCTGGAGGTCCTGGACATCTTGTTTAGACACATGGCATCATGGATTCTTTCAAATACCAACAGATAAAAAATCTGTAAATGACTGACTCTGTTAGAAATCTTATAATGGGCCATGTTTGGATCTTCCAGCTGTACAATAATCCAAACACAAACCTCAAAAACAACACAGAAATGGGTCACTGAGCACAAAACCAAGCTTCTGCTATAGTCATTCCAGTCCTCTGACCTGAAGCCTATAGAAAATGAGAGGAGTGAACTGAAGAGGAGAAGCTGGGAATCTAAAGGGTCTGGAATGATTCTGGATGAAAGAACACTCTCTGATCTCTTGTGAGGTGTTCTCTAACCTCATCAGGCATTATAGGAGAACATTTAGAGCTGTTAAACTGTCAAATGAAGGTTTCTAAAAGTACTGAAAAAAGGGTTCCGTTAATTGTGGCCAATGTGTTTTAGAGAAAAACCTTTATTTTATAATGATATTTGCCCCATTTTAAATTTGTATTATACAATGAAAGGAATAAAACATCAAAAGGATTAAAAATGAAGATGAATTTTCACAGCCTTCTCTGATCATATTTACCAAGGGTACCGATATTTTTGGCCATGACATATAAAGTGGCATGCGAAAGTTTGGGAACCCCTTGCAGAATCTGTTAAAATGTGAATAATTTTCACAAAATAAGAGAGATCATACCAAATGCAAGTTCTTTTTTATTTTGTACTGTCCTGAGTAAGATATTTTACCTTAAATATGATTACATACGGTCCACAGGACAAAAAGAAAAAAACATTTTTTTTTCTGAAATTATTAAAATAGCCTCATTCAAAAGTTTGGAAACCCTTGGTTCTTAATACGGTGTATGGTAACCTGATGATCCACGACTGTCTTTCTGTTTTGTTATGGTTGTTCACGAGTCCCTTGTTTTTCCTGAACAGTTAAACTGAGCACTGATCTTCAGTAAAATCCTCCAGGTCCTGCAGATGCTTCAGTTTTCCAGCATCTTTTGCACATTTGAACCCTTTCCAGAAGTTACTGTATGATTTTGCGGGACTCGTGCACAACCATCACAAAACAGAAAGACAGTCGTGGATCATCAGGTAACAGAACACAGTTTTAAGAACCAAGGGTTCCCAAACTTTTGAATGAGGTCATTTTAATAATTTAAATTAAGTTTATTCAATAATTAAAAAATATTTTATGCACAATATCTTACTCAGGACAGTACAAAAAAATGCATTTTGTATGATCTCTTTTATTTTGTAAAAATGATTCACATTCTCACAGATTCAGAAAGTCTCTTCTGCTTGTTGCCTTTCTTTAGCAGTGGTTTCCTAGCAGATATTCTACCATGAAGGCCTGATTCACACAGTCTCCTCTTAACAGTTGTTCTAGATATGTGTCTGCTGCTAGAACTGTGTGTGCCATTGACCTGGTCTCTAATCTGAGCTGCTGTTAACCTGCGATTTCTGAGGCTGGTGACTCGGATGAACTTATCCTCCGCAGCAGAGGTGACTCTTGGTCTTCCTTTCCTGGGGCGGTCCGCATGCGAGCCAGTTTCTTTGTAGCGCTTGATGGTTTTTGTGACTGCACTTGGGGACACTTTTAAATTTTTCCCAATTTTTCGGACTGACTGACCTTCATTTCTTAAAGTATTGATGGCCACTCGTTTTCCTGTACTTAGCGGCTTTTTTCTTGCCATAATACAATTTCTAACAGTCTATTCAGTAGGACTATCAGCTGTGTATCCACCTGACTTCTGCACAACACAACTGATGGTACCAACCCCATTTATAAAGCAAGAAATCAGACTTATTAAACCTGACAGGGCACACCTGTGAAGTGAAGACCATTTCAAGTGACTACCTCTTGACGCTCATCAAGAGAATGTCAAGAGTTTGCAAAGCAGTAAAGCAAAAGATGGCCACTTTGAAGAACCTACAATATGACATATTTTCAGTTGATTCACACTTTTTTTGTTATGTATATAATTCCATATGTGTTAATTCATAGTTTTGATGCCTTCAGTGTGAATCTACAATTTTCATAGTCATGAAAATAAAGAAAACTCTTTGAATGAGAAGGTGTGTCCAAACTTTTGATCTTTACTGTATATATATATATATATATATATATATATATATATATATATATATATATATATATATATATATATATATATATTTATATGGCTAAATAATTTCATAAATATTACATTTCAAATTCAAAAGACAATGTATGTGGCAAAAAAAAATCAGATGTTGATCCTTAAATGTTTCATGGATAATGTTATGGTACCTGGACGTCCAGGAGGCCCTGGGGGACCAGGAGGACCAGGTGGTCCAGAAACTTGTCCAGCACCATACTGTCCTAAAAAGGACACGAAAGTATTAAATTAATGCATATCTAAACATTACTAATATTCAAATCAGATCTTTTAAATAAAGACTCACTTTCTGCTCGCGTTGTCTCACCAGTGTTAACAGCAATACCCGGTTCTCCTTGATCTCCCTTATCACCTTTAGGACCTGCACAGAAATCAAGGTGGATGGAAGGTCATTTGGATATCATTTTTATTTTACTAATATACAATATTACACAGGAAGACCAGATGAAAAATGATAATTTACCAGAATGACCAGGAATTCCAGCAGGCCCAATGGGTCCTAGACATACAAAGAAATATGATAAAATAAAATGATAAATATTCTGATGTACCCACCTAAACAGTGCAATTAGTTAAAGTATATGTCATTCATTGGATTGTTAACATATACAAAGCACAGGACATTTTGCAATCTGGTTTTTTTTTTTTTTTTTTAAGAATTAAGATTATGAACATACCTGAGAGTCCTGGAGATCCAGGTGGGCCAGGAGGACCAGGGCTTCCAGGTGGTCCTGGGATTGCCACTGAGCTAAAACCTGCTGTAAATTAAAGCTCTCAATGTAAGTTGGTTGCAGATTGAACTGTTAAATATGTCATACTTCATGCAGTCTTACCTGCATTGATCACTCTTCCAGCCTCACCAGTCTCACCTGTGAAGATTTTCAGATTCATTATTTAGACATTGTTGCACACACATGATTCTAATGTCCAATAATAATAATAATAATAAAAAAAAAAAAAAAAAAAAAAATTATATAAAAATAAAAATATTGCTAAAAATGTAAGACTTCAAAAGACCGCTAAACATGGTCCTATGGTCTATTATACTAAAACAACCACTATACTGCACCTTTCGCTCCAGGCTGACCAGGATTGCCAGGTAGGCCTATGCAAGAAGCAACATGATTACCATTATATCTTCATACATAACTAAGACAAACTGTAAAAATCGAAATTGCATAAAATTCTAACACAAACATTATGCACATAAAATAATGCAGTACAAGTGACAGGTTACCTGGAGGTCCTTGAATCCCTTGCGTTCCTGATTTAAAGAGAATAGTAGAGTTATTAATTTTTTTAAACTAAAATAATTCACCTATTTTTTCAGACATTATTAAACTTCAGTATTGATGTGTATAACCCCTTGGCAAATGACAGAAACTGTGTTATAACATGAAGATTAATGTCATTTTCTCAAAATTAGGATTATTGTTTTCTATTTTTTTATTTATATTAAATGAAGATTCATGTTTTTATACCTGGTTGCCCAGCATCACCGGGTGGTCCAGGTGGTCCTCTGATTCCTGGTAAGCCAATTGAGCCTGGCTCACCTAAATATGAGTAAAAGATGATACAGAATACAGAATACAGACAAATTAAATAAAGATGCAGATATAGGTACACAAGAAAAATAAATATTTGGTTTGGAATCATCAAATCTGAAAATGCCTCTCACCTCTTTGTCCCTTTTCACCATCAGGTCCTTGAGGCCCTAAAATGAAATGACAAAATGACTATCTGGGGACTTCTTTTACACCAATCTAAGATGATAATAGAGCTTTAATAGATTCCATGCACCCACAGCCAACTAAGCAATAGTGAAGCAATACTATTTATTGATTTAGTTTCAGGAAAACAAATAGTTTGACAAATAATTGGCACAAACAAATTCTGGCCTATCATTTAGATATACTTCGGTCAGTACGATTTTGTGATGATTTTGAAAGAAATATAATATTGTGAAATATTATTACAATTTTAAAAAGCTTTATTCTATTTCATTACATTTTAACAGGCAATTTTTCCTGTAATGGAAAAGATGAATTTTCAGCAGCCATTACTCCAGTCTTCAGTGTCCTTACAGTAAGTCATTCTACTATGCTGATTTGGCATTAAAGAAACATTTCTTATTATTATCAATGTTGAAAACAGTCATGCTGCTTAATATTTTTGTGCAAACTATGATGAATAGAATAAACAGCATTTATTTGAAACTACATTTTTTGCTGTTGATGGCCAACACATCACGGTTAAAAATATAGCTCTGTCTGACGTTGAACTATATGCATACAGACAACCTGAATTATAGACTCTGCTAATTAGTCATTTGCTGATTCCCGTCACACTTTTCTGCCTACCATGTCTGTTCTCTCCCTGTTCTAATAATAAAATAGCAAAAAGACAAATCTCAGGTTTGTGTCTGTTCCTACAGATGAATCACCTTCTGATCCTTTAGCTCCTTTCTCACCAGATGGCCCTTGTCGTCCTGCAGCACCAGGTGCACCTGACAGAGGGTACAGTGATTTAACAATGAAACATATTTGTAAACATGGCACAAAATAATAAAGTTCTTATGGCTCAGTACAAGTATACACACCTGGCAATCCATTTTCCCCTCTATCACCATGATCACCTGACACAACACATGCACAATTTTACATGAATTCACATTGACTATAATTAAGAACTGGATACTGTACGTCAGACTCAAATATAATTAACAACAAACCTTTAATTCCAGGTGGACCAGTAAGTCCTCTATCACCTGGAAAAAAAATATGTATTTATTTATTTATATTAAAGATTATGATTTTATTAATATACGTACTGTAAAGTGTTAGCTGTGATACACACCTTTAGCACCGGCAGGGCCAGGTTCACCTCTGAAGCCTTGAGGGCCTTGTTCACCTACACAGAAAACAAATGTAATGTCATTATTTTAGAACACAAAAAAAATGCAAAATGTCACTAAAATATTTTTTGTAAAGAATGAGTTGATTACCATGTAAACCACTAGCACCTGTTAAACAGAAAAAATGAGATCAAGATCAAACACTTGCAATTACTGCATTACTGTTTAATTAACATTCATATTCAAGTTCATATATTTATGCCAATGCATTTCCTTTTGCCAATCTCAAATGATTCTGTACAGCTAATTTCACTGAATATAATAAGTATTAGCCTTTATATAAATTGCTTTTTGTGTACTGACCTTTAGGCCCAGGTGGACCAACAAGACCAGGAGATCCAGAAGGACCAGGAATCCCTGAAGAAAGAACAAGTGCACAGACACATGGCAAATTAGATCAAAATAACAGTTGAATTTACTTTTTGTATGAGAACCCTGTAATTGTAATGAATGAAATACAAAAAATTTAATGCTCAAGAGCCATATTCTCAAAGTATGCAGTATCTTACCCCTTTCACCCTTTTCTCCGGCCCCTGCAGGACCTGGATCTCCACGGGGTCCAGGCTGACCATCTCTTCCTCTGAAACCTGGTGGTCCTTCTGGACCACGTTCACCTGTCATACACATTTTAAAGCTTTGATGAGGCAACATCTGGAAAAGGTTCCTTCTTTTTTTCAAAAGAACCAAGAGCATTAACAGGACTGAGTTAAATGTTCACAGAACAGATTAAATTAAAATTAAATTAAATTAAATTTATGAATTTAGCAGACGCTTTTATCCAAAGCGACTTACAGTGCATTCAGGCTATCAATTTTTACCTATCATGTATTCCCGGTGAAACAAACCCCCCAACCATGCGCTTGATGCCGCAATGCTCTACCAATTGAGCTACAGGAACAGATGCATCCTGAATGTAGGTAGGGACTAGTCTCTCAAATGGACTGTAAGAATTGACTATTAAAAGTTTATGTTTTTGTGCTACAGTATTAGCACCTGTCAGATGCAGCATTTATAGACTGTATTTCTAAACCTTAACCTCTAGGCCTTATCTTTTGGGGTTCTTGTTAATATACTTTGTGATTTAAACACAGAATTAATGATGGTGAATGATTTTCCCACAGAATAAAAGTGCTGCGTATTGTTTCAGGTACCTGCACTTCCTTTTTGTCCATCTCTTCCTGGATGTCCTGGGATTCCTGATGGACCTAGAGATGAACATCTGTTAAGACTTCATTCTGCACAACTGTCCTAGCTCCACAGAGCATCAAACATTATTCTTACCTGGGAAGCCTGGAGAACCATTATCTCCTGAAAAAGAGTTTACATTGTTTATGTTTTCATGTTTAAGACTGTGAGCAGATCAATTTAAACATATAGCCCAGGTCAACTGGTTCACAGACTTTTCACAGCCAGTTTTAAAATTGTACAAACCCTTTGTTCCTGGAGATCCAGTGTCACCTGAAAGTGGTGAAACGAGCAGATGTGTGATTGATGCAGTAGTGACGGAAAAGCAGGTTACTGACTATTGAATCTCCATAGAATGAATAAATATAATTTTCTGTACTGGCAGTTCAGTAAAAACTCTATATCTGGTGTACCTTTAGGCCCTGGAGGTCCTCTTTCAGCTTTAACTGAAGAAGCAAGTAAGACTAGATACACAAAAAAATATGTATTAAATGTAATATTATTTGTATTAAACATATACATATATGCGTGACATTTTATAAACATTGTACATGTTCAGGTGCATTTGTTGTGTGTTTAAGCAGAACTGTGTTCACATGTACCTTTCATGTCTTCAGACTGCAGCTCTTCTCTCAGTATTTGCTGTACATTTCTTTGCAGTACAGAACTGTCTGAATAAACTGCAGAATCCATTGAACTAAAATATGCCGCTTTACTTCCAACTTGTTTATTTATGCCACTGTCATCAATAGGAGCGGACAGTCGACTCGTGCGAGCTGTCATGGAGGAGGATATTCCCTCAAGAGCACTGACACGAGACTTCAGATTCTTTACCTCCTCAGCTTCAAGGAAAAGAGATTTGCTTCAGATTAGAAGACAATGCAATAGTACATATACCTAAGTTAGGCAGAAAACCTATTCTTGAGTTGAGCTGGAATCCTCTACTGATAAATACACATTGATCCATAAGATACAATTCCCTTCTCCCAAATTAAACCAAATCCAGAGGTAAGAATTAATTTTTTGCTTATTATTTTTTAAATAACTTTTTAATCAAATTTTGAATACATTTTATTGAAATTATTTGGTGAACCATAATTTGCCTCATATTTTGAAAACCTTCTTCTGTACAGTTTTAAAATGAAGCTATAATTTTACCTCAGGAGAAATAATGAATAAATGAATCATGTCTTTCATTAAAATGACAAGACTTACATAAAGCAATGAGTCCAAACAGAAGGCCGAGGAGCAACAGGAGGCTGAGCAAAAAGCCCAGAAGCCACTTCCACCAGGAACAGCAGTTTGGCCCACATCCACAAAGACCCCCTCCACCATTACAGCCCTCATCATCATCAACAACCTTGGCCTTACGAATCTCTGACAGGACACACACAGGAAGATTGTGATTCTCTGTTTTCAACAGTATGATGGTACATACTGTGCGCACTGTTTTTTTGTTTTTTCAAATAAAAAGGTTTTACCTGCATAAGTAGCTTTGTCTTTTGTTGACACTGATGTAGAGCCATCTTATATAGGTAAAAAAATAAATAAAATTGGTTTTATGATGTCAACAGATATTTTCAATATTTATTTGAGACTAGAAGTGCTTCAAGAGGAAACCATGTAAATTAAAAGTAACATCAAGATACATGAAAATTAAGCACTTACAATGTGTGCCAGAGCAAGACTTTACAGGGGCACTTTCAGAATAGCTGGTCATCATAGTTTCCTTCTTCACTGAAACATCTGAATACGAGCCTTAAAAGCAAAGAGTGTATTCAGTTAATCAGAATGCAGTGCTAGAGTATGTCATAGCATTAATCATGTTATATTTCGATTCGCTTTCATTCAAACACCACAAATAATTCCCCTTGCAACATCAAATAAAAAACTAGTATCCTGTCCCTTACGAAAAATAAGTTTATTCAAGTGCGCTATTAATATACTTCTTTTAAACTAAAAATACTTTTTAGTATTTAAAAAAAAAATTTTTTTACTGAACTTATCAGGAATGGGCTGTATGTATCCCTAATAAATATACTTAAAATTACATTCAAGTATACTTGACTTATACTTACAAAAAGTCTAAATATATTTGAGCTATACTCCTAGAATCAGTGTTTTCATTATTACACAGTAGAGGGCGCTAGTACACATCTTCTGCACAGAATTTCCAAAAAAACACAAGTGAAGAAGAAAAAAGAAACAACAGATACTAACACATGTAACACGAACATCTGACATGAAACAGCTTTAAAACTGTAACGTAATGGAATAAAATGTCAACCGATGAAGAGGTAATCATGAACTTTGGGGTGTTGATCGACTCCATCTATGTTTTGATTATCATTCTGATTCCAATTCATAGTCTTTTTTTCAACTTTTTGTTCAAAATTGTATTTCTTTATTTTTTATGAAACTTACCCACATTAAAGTGTTTAAAAAAGTATACTTAGAGTATTATGTAAAGTTCACTTAAAGACAACTTATGAGTATAAAACTACTAAACTAGTAGTTTACTGACACTAAACTTAAAATTGTACAAAGTATTTAATAATTAAATTATCAATAAAGTTTACTTTTAGTATAATTGCAGTACAAACTACAAAAATTGAGGCAAACTAATTGTGTACTCAAAGTTTGCTACTGTACTTTATAGTACACTTTTATATACTAGAACATTTTATATACTAGAAATTTAGTCCCAAGGAGTATTGAAACAGTACACCTTCAAGTATACTACTAGAACACTGATGTTAGTATACTTGCTACATAAAGTATACTTAAAATATAGAAAAATATGAACTTTCCTTAAGTATACAAATAAACTTGAAGTATACTACTTTTTTACCTGCTGTCCCATTAGGGGTGCTGTTAGTAAACTGCTTGCCACTGTCTTTGGTCAGGATAAGTTCTTCGGTTTCTCTCTTCACTGGAATGTTCTCTTTCTCCAGCGTCAGGTATCTCTTCGACACATTCTCATTAAGGGTCCTTGTACCAGTTCCTAAATATGAGACAAAATCTTCCTGTTTATCAAGTCACACTGACTGCATCTTAAAGAACTACAGTAGCCATAAATCTTGTTCCTGTATGAGTATAACAAACACCTAAAGTGGAGACTCCTGTGCTGACAGCAAGAGTGCTGTTGGGACTTGAGGAATAATTCTTCTGCACTCCATATCCTAAAAACAGACACATAACAAATAAACAAAGATGTCTGAATGTCAAGTATTTCTTTGTACTTAGAATGACACTGTTCATCAAGTAACAATGACTACCTCTTTAGAGAATTATCTAAAGATAGTTCTGATTTTCACAACATTTTCACTTACCCAAACAGAAAAATGCTAGGATGTATTAACCTTGACAAATGTGTTAGTAAAGACTTTGATCTGGTTGCAATCTATCATAATTTCCACAACAGTATTTAGCAGCACAACTGTTTTCAACATTGATAATCAGAAGATATCAATCATCAGAAGAAATGTTGCTTGAGCATCATATCAGCCAATTAGAATGATTTCTGAAGGATTATGTGACACTTAGTTTTGCTATAATACGATGATAATACATTTTAAAATATAATTAAAATAGAAATCAGTTATTTATATAAAATTGCACAGTAATATTATTAATTAAGTATTAAAAGTTACTGTTTTACTTTATTTCGATTGAATAAATGCATCCTTAGTGAGCATACCTTTTGAACAGCAGTGTATTTACAGTATATGTTGTTATATTAACAAATTTCATCAAATGTTATTCTTTTTTTCTTAACACAGTGAAAATTCATACTGATTTTGTAATTATTTACAACTTTGACAGTTCAGCACTGTGCGACAGAGCAAGTGACGATTCTATCAGCTGTCCCAAAACTCTCTCATATCTCAAATCGGGTTTGTTGTTGAGCTATGATGTACAGAAAAAAATATGTAACAAACACCTGCGGTGGAGATGCCTGTGCCAGAACCAAGAGTGCTGCTGGGACTTGTCAAATAATTCTTCTGCACTCCATATCCTAAAACATAAATGAACATGCTTACAAGGAATGTTATTAACTTGTCATTTGTCACAGCATGTCATCACAATTATTTAATATTATATGCCTCAGAGGATACCTGAGTGTGTGTTAACTCCACTGGAAGTTAGAACTCCACTCTCAGGAGCCAAATTGTTGTGGAAGCCATACACTGTAAATCAAGAAATAACATGTATTTAGCTAATATACTTGTAGGAGAACTGTGCCTTCAACTGAATATTTTGATGTATTAGTAGGCTTGTTTTATTTATAATACACCAGAAACTGTGCAGACCTGATAAGGAGGATGGTGATGTGCTGGTAACAAGAGTAGCTCCCGTTGACATGTTGTTGGTGTTGCTGTGAAAGCCGTAAGCAGCACCAGTGGAGACTGTAGAGGGCAGGGTGGAGCTGTTCCATGTGTATGAGGCCAGGTCAGCGTCAAGAATAGTCGTGTCATATTGCTCGACTAAAGAAATTGAAAGCAAGTCTTAACGCCTTGGAATTGAATACAAGATCACTGTGCATTTCTAATCCAGCTTTCTGTACCTTGCTTGGTGGAGATCTTGGTGTCTAAGGTGCTGGCCTTGCGAGGTATGGGGAGAGGGGAGGAGGAGGGAGATCGTGTGGGGCTGACGCTGGCCGATCGGGATCCCATTAACAGCTTCTTCACATCATCCAGCTCTGTCCCTATAGCAGCAGCACTATATTAGTTGTTTAAACGTGTCTTCAGGTTCACTATCTCATACTACTGTCCACTGTGGCAATCAACAACATCTATAGCTTTTCATTGAGCCTCTGAGAAAAAGATAAAACTGTATAGGTTACATTCGTTTACTTGTTTCCTAAAGTTTTAATGAGGCTGTTTAAACTTTTCTTAACATATTAGTTTCATTCTTTATTATTATTATTGTTGTTATTATTATTATTATTATTTTAGCCTATTTTTGCGATTTCCTAAGACAAAAACATACATCTTGTGGAGGGAGATGCACTCTGAAGCCTGGTCCTGATTTCTGTCTCTAAAACAGAAACACAGATAGACACATTTAATTATCTCCAAATTATTTCAACACCAACACATATATTTAGCACATATATTTAAATATGTAAATGATCAATAATGTCCAGGAACCGGTGTTGAGTAACATTGAACAGAACTTGGCGATGTTTCCTTATTGATGACTTACCACGCACACTGTCCAGTTTATTCCCCTACTTTTCAAATTCCATAGATATTGAATATTGAATTCAGTGGAAATTATTTTATTAATTACTAGGGAAAAAATGGGAAATAATACTACACAACAAGAACACAGCTGTATGAAACAATTTTCAGCGACGATTACAGCATTTCAACAGACAATGGTATTTTTTCAAAAAATACTGGACAACAACTGAATGCTTTGAGTTAAGAATAGGAATCTAGTTGTGAATACATTTCTGATAACGAAAGAAACAGGCCTAAATTAAAGGTGTACACTTTTTCAGCCAATCAGAATCACTCTGTTCGGAACGACTGTGTTCGGGTCTGCTGACATGTATGAAGGTAAAATTATGTCATAAAGATTTGCAAGCACAGGGTAATATTAGTGCAAGTATACATTAGAATGTAAACGTAAATTAAATTTGCATGCGCAAGAGAAGCTTTGTAAAAGTACAAATCGTGTCTCAGGAAACTGTTGCAAATGACTCGTTGTGTAGGCCTACCTAGGGCAAAAAATTCTGGAAATAATCCGATATGTACAGCTCCAGCTTTCTTTTCTCTGCACTTAAAATTTTGGAATGATTCTCTCACTAACTGAGTTTTGCAAGTGCGAGGGCGGGTCAACCTACCTCTCGTAGCCAATCAAATTAGGCTTTCACTGACTCTCCATTTACTCTTATCTGATTGGTTCAATAAATCATACGCCAAGACCATAGACTGTAAAAAGGCCAAGACATTTACCTTAAAGTTATGCATTTAGCAGTCATTTTTATCCAAAGCGACTTACAGTGCATTCAGGCTATACATTTTGTACATCTAGTGGTTACACGATATGATTATAGATGATAAACGGTGAGTAAGAGTAAATGGAGAGTCCACAAAAGCCTCATTTGATTGGCTACAAGAAGAAGGTGGACCCGCCCTCCCCCTCACGCTTGCAAAACTCAGTTAGTGAGAGAATCCTGCAAAAACTCTAAGCACAGAAAAAAAAATGGAAATCAGAAAGATGCAGATCTTTTTTATTTTGCGTTAGCATGAAGCTACAGTTTCTCAATACATGAATTACACAAATAAAATCCTGCAAATATTTTTTTCTTGCGCTTGAATCACGATTTACACCTTAATAAAGTTTATTTTGCGCATGTAAATTTAATTTATGATTACAGTCTTATGTACACTTACACAAATATAACCCTGCACATGCAAATCTTTATACATTTAAATCTTTATATCTTTATAAGTCATTTTACCTTCATAGACATTGAAGGGGGGGGGGGGGTAATATAATCGATAATATAATATTATAAAGATAATATAATCATTCAGTAAAGATGATTATCCTATGCAAAGTAACTTTTATACTATTTGCATTAGTGTAAATAACAATCTCACCCCTGCTTTGACTCCTTCCTCTAGTTGAACCTGGAAACAGAGCATTTAAAACAAAATCTGTTTTTTTTTGTTTTTTTTTTTGTCTAAAAAACAAATGACTTGTCACTTTCATATAAAACTATGTTAATCATTTTTATTTGTCTAAGTGTCTTACCGTAGTCCTTTCTTTTTATTTCTGGGGATGAGCTGTCACTTGAACTTCCTGTTGAAGTTTTTAAAAAATATATTACATGCTAGTATAACTAATTATGAAGGAATGGCTAAAAATGCTAAAAAGAAAAAAGTATTCATTTATTTAAGTGTCTCAGCTGCGACTAACCATCATAACGACGTGAATGAGTGGTTTTGCTTTTCCTCTCCACAAACAAAGGGGAGTCTTGCGTTCTTCTCATGCCATCAGTGGAACTGGATCTCACCTTCGACCCTGTTCCCGATCCAGAGACACTCTCCAAAACTCCAGTGGCACCACCTGTCAACCTGCTCACAGTTGTCTCCTCTATCAGATATTCCCTTGATCCAGAACCAAACCCACTTGCACTCACACCAACAGATGCTGAGACACAGACGCAGGGACAATTTTAGCCATTTATAGATATATGAGATACAGTACATTAAACATAGAGTATAGCGCTTCAAAAATAACGTTTGATTGGCTTACAGGATGAGAAAAAGGACTGCTGTTGTTTTGAGTCAAAATGTTCTTCTCCAGGCCAGAAGACCCAGAAGTGCTTGACATGCCCTTATTGGCGGATGCACTGAAGCCACCTGGGAGTTAAAATACAGTAAATTACAGCATTGTCCACTTTGAGCACATACTGAAAAAGATGCTCAGGTTACAGCCACAGTATACATTTTCCCATGATGCATAAATTCAGCAGAGAAACAAGGCAATGAATATAAATAAATCAGACAGTGAGAACAAATAAAACTGTAGAGTGAACAGGGGTAACTTACGTGGAGGTAAAGATGTAATTCTAGTAGTAGACATTGTTGTTTCCCTGATGCCTGCTTTCATAAAACATGTCTTATAAATGTGAACAGTTCTTGCTTTGAGATGTAAAAACATATAGCTGAATAAAACATTCTCACTTCATCAATATAATAATCAAGCTTCTCAGTTACAAACACATTACAAAACCACTAGGTGGCACAGTCTTCACAATGAAAAGATCTTCACAAAAGATTTTGGTTCAGGTTAGCAGCAAATTGATTCAAGATAATCAAACGCCCTTACCTCTATCTCCTGAACTTCCTCCTGAATAGTTTCTTTGCTCTCTTAAATCATCCATTCCATGCTAAATAAATGTAGCAAAACAATTACAGGTCATTAAAATTACAGAGCAGAATCGGTGTACGTCTATACTGAAATATTTTCTATATTTAATGCGCATTAAGGTGTTTCTATTACAGATGAACTGTGGGATAGGACTGGATGAGAAGAGCTGCAATATATATTATGCATATTATGTATTAATATTATACATAAACTTATTTAATCAGTCATGCTTAATTTGGGATATATTGCTGTATGACATTACGCAATAAATTGTTTTTACAAGATGGTGTGTTTTACCGTCTTTGTTTTTCACAACAACAAGTTTTAGAAATTTTAGAAATTTTAACTGCAGGCACACTGATAAAATGATTTCTTTGCTTTCCTGGCAGATTCTACTCAGATTTCAAGGTATGGATGTTAGAGAATTGCAACCTAACCCACATCAAAAAAGTAATTATAAATGACACATACCCACATTCATTGGTAATGAAAAATAATGCCTACGGGGTAATTATTTGCTCCAACAAAAGACTTGCAAGTAACTACAGTCTCATATTTACAGTGGAGAGAGAAAAGCAATTTATCACCACCCCACCCTCCTCACATCTTCAGTTTCAAATGCAAGACCAGCTACTGTTTCACTGCAATCCACAATACATGAAAAAGCTAAACACAGTGAATTGTCCCCCGCACAGACAAATAATGCCTTTATTTGCTAATGGTGATTATCCGTGCAAGGATTTTCAGCTGGGACTTCAGAATCAGATTTTTGCTACTTTTTTCCCACTTCATCCACTGCAAAGTTTAGAAGAAAGTAAGTAAACATTAAAAACAACTCATAATCAATAAATTGGACCCATAATTTGTTATTAATATCATAAAGATTTTTTGGTTTCTACTGTTTCAGTCTGGGTTCTAGTCTTCGGTGGAGTCCCACACAGAAACAACATATAAAGAAATCTGATTGTTCCATTTACAAATTAATATTTCAGGATAGCAACGGGCTGATATAAGCATATAAAAAGCAATAATTATGAATAAATAAGAAGGAATATACATACATACACACACACACACACACGTATAGTCAAACTGAAGCACAAATGGAGGCTACTGCAAATCATTTATAGTTGCTCTTATTGTGTAAGAAAAAATGGATAAATGTTTGAAAACGAAATCATTAACAAAATGTTTTACCTTTGATCCTTGAAAATCTGAAGAGAAAGGGATTTTAGATAAAGTCCACCTAAGAGTTGCCTGTGAACTTCACCTGTGCAGTATAAATGTTGTTACCTGACTCCTGCTGTTTTCTTTCTGATTTTACTTTTTTTGACCGGCAAGCCTCCACAGGACTTCTGGGTAGGATTTTATACCGAGCCACTCCCCTGTCTTTTGGCAGATGCACAGACAGACTTTTAAAGAAGACAATACCCTCAGGAACCACAGTTTTATCTTTTATGTTCCAGCAAACTAAGGTTTAGGACATGTTCAGGTGAACACAGGTGTGGCTGGATGCGTTATCTGTGCGTCAGTTAACTTTGCCTAAACAGAGACACACATGCAGAAAAAAAGTTGAATCTACTACTGTTGGCATAGCAGCAAAAACATGGCAGAAAATGCATTTTGTTCAGCTTGAAGCAATTAATATAAAATATTTTAGAAAACATTTTTAATAAATAAAGTTCCATGTTAGGTCATAAAGACTTAATACTTTGTCTCGAAGAGCTCATGCTTTGTCTCTTAATAAAATACACTACAGAAGTGCTTTATGAGCAACATACATTGAATTCAAGACATTCTCGGGAAAAATTGTTCTATAAGCTACATATTAGTAAGCTTTGAAAGTGAGGGTTTTGATTTTCTCATTTGATAAGCTCACACATTTTCTTGGAATTAAATCATGTTTTAACACCTTTCAAATCACCACAGAAAAAAAGCATGCATCTTTAAATAAACTGTAGGAACATGACAATAATAATTTTACTTTAGCTGAATGCGTCAGCTGATTACTGACAGAACATTTGTATGAAAAGGGGTCAGACGAGATATGACCGGCTTTCATTTCCAGCAAGAGTTTAACTTTACAATTTTATGCATTAGTGTTAATGCACACCATTTTAGCAAGTCATATGCGATACATACAGTATTAAGTAATTTTATTTCTCATTATAATCTAAAGACAGCTGGATCAAAGAACAATGCAAATGTTCTAAAGGAATTCATGCACATACAAGCTTTCCACGGGAAAAGGGTGTTGTTTCCCTTTGGATTTACATGCCAATTTCTATGGATTCATTTTTTTCCCAGTGGGCACACCCTGTTGATACAAAATGCACATTAGTCACAAAATGTTTAACTCCAGCCCAAATGCATCCTTCACTGCATTAGACCCCATACAAATCTTAGAAACACGAGAAGACATGGTTGCATGACTATACAGCTATTAAACAATTTTAATTTCATAGACAAGTTATAACAAGACAGAAAAGAGTTCCAGTAAAAGCAGAAGAGTAGTGGAGTTGTTTGAAAAAAAAAAAAAAAAAAAAAGTTCATGAACATGAATGAACTGAACCACCAATGTAATCATCTTTATTTGAATAGAGAGTGTTTTTTCCTTCTGGTTTTGCATTGCTTTTGCACAAGATGCTTGAGTAGGCCTATGTTTGTTATATAAGCTGGATTCATCACTATGATTCAGAGTTTGATTAATTTCAACATCCTTCTTTTTTATTTTTAAATATGGATTCATTCAAACTGTGTCACCAATTTCACCTCTGATTCAGCTTAGGAATCCAATTAGTCTCTTTCAACTGGACGAGACAAGAAGACTGAAGAAATATGTTTAGATCTATCATATGTTCTTCTTTATGTATATGGACATTCATACTTTTTAAAAGGGGTCATGATGTTGCTAACACAAACATTATTTTGTGAATTTGGTGTAATGAAATGTGTTTATGCGGTTTAAAGGGGGGGTGAAATGCTATTTCATGCATACTGAGTTTTTTACACTGTTAAAGAGTTGGATTCCCATGCTAAACATGGACAAAGTTTCAAAAATTAAGTTGTACGTTTAAAGGAGTTTTTCTGTTCCCAAAATACTCCTTCCGGTTTGTCACAAGTTTCGGAAAGTTTTTTTCGAGTATGGCTCTGTGTGACGTTAGATGGAGCGGAATTTCCTTATATGGGTCCTAAGGCACTTCTGCCGGAAGAGCACGCGCTCCCATATAGCAGAGCACTGCATGAGAGCACAACTTCACTGATCAGAGCGAGAGCGTCGCGAAATGTCACAAAACCGCATCCGACGCTGTTGTTGCTGCTGCTCTTGTTAAATTTCAGCCTCTGGATCTGATTCTGGATCATAAATATACGCTGAATCTGACTGTTAGCCATGGTTTGTTTTGGTTGGTTTTGTCCTCATGTAATGTCACAGCTTCCAAACGCTATCAAAGCAAAAGCCTACTGGCGCTCGTGATTCTTTAGCTCCGCCCACACGTCACGCCTACAGACGCTCGTGTTTTTCCGGGAAAAATTGGTACAGACTATCTTTCTCTTATGAATATAATAAAACTAAAGACTTTTTGGAGTTATGAAGGATGCAGTACTACTCTATAGGTACTCAAGATTAACAGGATATTGAGTGAAAATGAGCATTTCACCCCCCCTTTAAGGTAAAAAAAAAAAAACACATTATTTCCCACATACTGTACATTATTGTTTCTCCACTATGCCCCACCTTTCTCAAATGCGTAGATTTTTTACAAAGCTCATTGTTCTGAAAAGCGAGGTGTGCTCTGATTGGCCAGCTATCCAGTACTTTGTAATTGGCTGAATACCTCAAGCGTGTGAGGAAATGTTACGCCCCCTTACTATACATTACTATACTATACATTGATACATTTGCAGAGACAAAAATATTAAAACCCATTATAAAAGAGGCATTTATCTCATCAATTTGGGACATAATTACTGATTATAATGACTTATTCAGTCTTTTTAGGCACAACAAGCGCCACTCTACACTGCTCAAAACTCGCGTTTGTATAATCAGTGGCCAATCCTTTAAGAATGAAAACGTACTTACAGACTGTGAGTCAGAACAGACAGCATTGAAGTCTGCTCTCCCAGGATCAGGAAACAGTCCTCTAAAAAATGGCAAAAATGATAAATCTGTTAAATCTGTTAACCTTTTTTTCTGTGTTATTTAGTGATCTAAAAATAATAAACTACACTGCAAAAAAATCATACTAATTTGTTTTTAAGGTGAGTGGTTACAATCAATTTATTTTAGCTACATTTAAATAAACACATTTCAGGTAAATTTGTTTATTTAAATGTAGCTCAAATAAATTGATTGCAACCACTCACCTTAAAAACAAATTAGTATGATTTTTTGCAGTGTAGTTTATTATATATATATATATATATATATATATATATATATATATATATATATATATTTATTTATTTATTTTTTTTCTTCAGTGTATGAGGTGCTGCATTCTAAGTTTGAACCAATTATGTATTTTTTATAATACAGTTTCTCCTCAAATTTTTTCCTTCAGCCATGTTGTCTACCTACATAGTTAGTTTTAGTTAATATGCATTTATTAATCTGTTCAGACTGTCATTTTTGTCTAAGTCCTAACTGTGGAGCAAAATATTATCTGGTAAAAATGGACTACAAAAATATACAAATAAAATTATATTATTTTAATAACTGCATATAATTAAACTTACAACGATTCTACTATTTTCTATTAATAAATTACCTCTAATAAATGAGAAAACAGTTCTTCATGTACTACGTTTCCCATGATTCATGATAATGACAACGACGTATAGACGTCCCGGAAATGACGACGAAATAAGTGGCGCTTGCATCAATTTCAAAACATCAGAGTGCCTACTGATAACTTTACAGCTGTTAAGATTTGCTTCCAGTTGTATTTTTACGCCAGAAGAAACGTGAATAGTAGCCCTGTTACTTAAGAGTTATGTAACGTTAGCAGTTTTCTCCTCTTCATAGCGAGCTTATGTGGTGTGAATCATGGAGACAACCCCGATAAAACTGACAGCTGCTGATGAAAGTACACCAAATACTTCTTCAAGCTGGTTAAGCGCTAACAAGGTACATCTTATTGCCTTTTTGATATCTAATATTTTTCAGATTATGCTTAACTTTAATAGTAAAGTTCACGTTCAAACACGTGAAGGGCTTGTTTTTCACAAAATCAGTCACTGTCTAGAATCACATTAACTTTGTTAATATTTTGTCGACACTTTTCCTTTAGTCCATGAGTTCCTCACTGAAGGAGAAGCTAAAAAGATCACGCCACTCATTCAGATCCCCCCTCAGTGTGGTTAAACGCCTTAAAATTGAAGATGACAGTCTACCACAGGCCTCACAAACGAGAGACAGTGTGACTGACGACAGAGAGACCGATGCTGAAGTCCATCGGAATGATATGAGGGAGCAAAGAGACCTCACACCTCACACAGCTGAACCTGCACAAAAAGACTTGATCCAGAAGTGTGAAGAGCTAAGAAAAACAGTGAAGGAGAAATCAGAAACCTTGCGAAGATTAAAGATGGCCAAGATGTATAGAAAAAAGGTAAAGATCTATTTCAAGTATATCTAGTAAGTAAAATATTGCCGAAGGATGATGTTCTAGAGGTTTTTCTTTCTTTGTTCTGTCTTTTCTCGTAGAATGACCTGACCCAGCTGCAGAGACTCGTAGACAAATGGAGATCCTGTGCTCAGTCTGTGCTGTGTGAATTACAGAGTGAATTACCCTCAGAGGGAAATCAAGTCAGTCTGTCTCGGCTTATAGACAGTTTTGGGTTAGATGACAAAATACTGCACTTTGACAGGACAGAGGAAGACTTCACAGACAACTGAAATTCACTGTATTGTATTATTTTATTGATAATATTTAAATGGGTAGGAAGAAGCCTTTTCAGAAAAGGTACATTTTCATCAGTACATTCAGATAGGGTGATTATTCAGATTAAATGTGGAACAATAAAAGACATTGTGGATTTTGGTAGGTTCATTAAACTTTCTTGTTATTTATTACACATTTTTCTTGTGTTCTAATGTCACATCTATGTATTGGAATAATTAAATTTTTAAAATTTTGTTGTAATGAATCTCATTTATGTCCTGAATCAGTTGTAGTTTAGTTGAGATAGAGATGGGAAGTTCTTCATGCGCAGTTTCTCCACCTCCGCTCGCAGTATGAGTATCTCTTCAGATTGTGCTCCAGCGATGTTCAACAGCTTCTTTCTCAAGATGATGTCTTGGTAGTTCTTCTCTGCCTCTGTCTCCTGGTTATCTCCCATTGCTGGATAACAACATTGTGTGAATAAGTAAATATAAATTAAAGTTATTGGGCCTTATTCATGAACCCTTAGCAGAATGTACATTACAAAGCATACTGTTTTTATTTATTTATTATTATTTATTTAAAAATCATGTAAGTCAATGGTACAGTTTACCCTGCAGTTCAAAAGGTCTCTTATGCTCACCAAGGCTGCATTAATTTGATCAGTAACACTGTGTATATACTGTAATATTAGAATTTAAATATTATAACTTTTTTTCTATTTGAATATATTTTAAAATATTTTTTTTTTCTGTTGTGGTTAAACTGAACTTTAAGCAGCACCGTTACTTCAGTCCTTAGCCACACATGATCGTTCATAAATTGTTATAATAATCTGATGTGGTGCTTAAGAAACATTTGATATATTATCAGTGTTCAAAGCTAATGTGCTGCATAGTATTATTGTGGAAACCGTGTTTTTTTTTTTCTAGGAATCTTTGATGTATAGAAAGTTAAATAAATAAGCATTTATTAATAATAATAATACAAACCTAATTTATTTCAGTACATTTTATATATATATATATATATTATTGGACAGAAAGTCTTGTCTTCAGTTCATTAGCCATAGTGCAGCACTTCACCTCAAACTGTGTGATACACAACTAAGCTACAAATTAGTGTTTACTAGTACATTAATAAATGTGAAATAATTTTAATACAAATACCAGTTTACAACATCCAGCAGGACACTCCCTCGAATACTCAAGTTTACGCCTGCTCTTACATTAAAAATAAGATGGAAAGATAAAAAATATATAGCTTCCATTGATCAAGTGTTTGCATCTGTTTGATGTTTTAATCAGGTCTCCTCTTTTGAAATAGAATTGGCAAGATGGTGCCGTCACAAAAAAATTAGAATCCTAGAACGGCAGCCTCCAGTTGAGCAGGAACATGCTATTGCTGCTTACTGGTATAATTAAAAGGGAACACACCTCTTCTGTTCTGGTTTCTCTACACTGGTTACCAGTTAAATATTGTGTTAAATTGAAGGTTTTGCTATACAGTATATGTAAGGAGTTAAATGCTCCGCAATGTATCACAGATCTCCTAACCACTGGAAATGTTCTAGGATCTTAAGGTCCTCAGATAGGTTGATGCTAATCATGCTAAGGTCCCGTTTGAAGTTAAAAAGTGATTATGCTTTTTCAGTGGCTGCACCATATGTAGCCAAAAGAGTCTCAATAAAGATAAATGCAACACTACATCACATATGCACACAGGATTCATACATGCACACACATGATTCATAAATACACACACAGGATACACAAATGTGCACAAAATTTACAAATGCACACAGAAATTTAAAAAGCACAGAAGATTCACAAATGCATACAAAATTCAGAAATGCACACAAAATTCTGAAATACACACAATTCAGAAATGCAAACAACATTTACAAATGCACTCGAGATTCACAAATGCACAGAACAAGATTCAGAAATGTATTTCTGATGCACACACACATATATCTTGATTTACAAACTGCTTGCGGTCTGTGAACTTCACTGCATTTGTGTGTGAATTTTGAGACTCTTCTGACTTGGCTCAACACACAAATGCTCCTTTTAGCCAATCACAAGAACGCACTCCACGTGGTTGTTTACTTATAAGACAATCACATGAACTCGTTCACACAGCCTATTTATGAAATTGTATGGAAATACAGATTTTTTAATTATTTTTTTACAAAATATAAATGTAAATATGTCTCAATACATATAGCCCAGACTGTGACTGCAGAAAAAAAGTTAACCATGGATTCACAAATTTGCAACAAGCAATTATTTCATTTTATTGAAATATTTTAATGAAAGTTAATAAAAAAAAAAACTAATTACACTTTTTTGAATATTTTAAGTATATCTAAATATTATTTTGGATGCAATATAGAAGTCATTTTAATTATAATATTCGGTCCCTACATGAAGAGAGAGTCAGTGGTGCGCTGAGAGAGAAAAGTGACTCTCCGGCTGCGCAAAGTGAGTCGCCGCTGCGTGAGGAAAGGGAATCGTTCGCTCAACTTTGCTGGGTGAGGAAAGAGGAAAGTGGGTGTCCGGCTGTCCGGCTGCGCAAAGTGAGTCACCGGCTGCGTGAGGTAAGTGAGTCGTTTGCTGCGTGAGGAAATGAATCGTTCGCTGAGGAAAGTGAGTCGTTCGCTGATTGAGGAAAGTGAGTTATTCGCTGAGGAAAGTGAGTAGTTCGCTGATTGGCTTATAAGTAAACAATCCCCCACGTGGGGTGCATTCTTGTGATTGGCTCAAACAAGGGAGATATCTGATTGGTTGAAGATCATTCCCTGTTTAAAAAAAGGCATTTCAGAGGAGTCTCAAAATTCACACACAAATGCAGTGAAGTACACAGACCGCATGCAGTTTGTAAATCAAGATATATGTGTGTGTGCATCAGAAATACATTTCTGAATCTTATCCTGTGCATTTGTGAATCTTGAGTGCATTTGTAAATGTTGTTTGCATTTCTGAATTTTGTGTGCATTTCTGAATTTTGTAAGCATTTGTGAAACTTCTGTGCTTTTTAAATTTTGTGTGTGCATTTGTGAATTTTGTGCACATATGTGTATCCTGTGTGTGTATTTATGAATTATGTGTGTGCATGTATGAATCCTATGTGTGCATATGTGAATGTAGTGTGTGCTTTTATCTTTATTGATACTCTTTTGGCTCCATAGGCTATGTAAGAATGTATTCATAAATGATTAACACAAAAATCTCTACTCCCGTATCATGAAAAAGGCCCTTTGTTATCTAAACTACAAAGTAGTCTATTTTTGCTAAAAACTAATTATTTATTTAATGGGACAAGATATGAAGTCAGTTACCAACAGCCTCGTAAATATTTCTTCTATCTGCAACAGTTATCTCCATGTCAGCCACTTTCAAGTCGAGGGCTGCGTTCTTCTCTTGCATTTGCACACTTTGTCTGTCCAGGTGCTTTATCTGTTTCTTGCAAGCCTCAACTTTTTTGTGATGAGTCTGGGCAAAGAGTGAAACAAACCAAACTTTTATATCTGTCAATGAATTTGATTCATGTAATCACCCAGACTGAATTTACAACAGAGTAACACCTGCGCTGAGATACAAACATCTGGAAAAGTTACTCTGTGCCTAATATCTTTGCTATGCACTTGAACAGTTATGAGATTTATAAGTTTACCGTTTTCTGTAAATCAAGTGTCGTCTCCAGAGTTGTGAGCTGCTTTGACACCCTGTTGTCATTACTTGTTTCATTTAGGTACTAATGTGAGAAAAACACAAAGAAATAATTATTTGTAATAATATGTCATTCAATTTCACTTTAAAGAAAAGACAAAGCTCCTGAGCCGTAGTGTCTTCTTATCTTAGACTGGTTAAATCATCCTTTTTAAAATGTTCACTAGCTTACTTTATCAATCAAAAGACACTAAATGAACGAAGATGATTTCCAGCAATATTAGTTTACAGATTAAATCCATCCATACATCTTGAATCTCCTGAGTGATGCGCAGGGTCTGTATGTCTCTGGCTTTATTGCTGAGATCCTCCAGATGCATTCTCATTCTCCTGTGATCCCACTCCTGCTGTATGATTCCTTTGCGGAAGTCTTTACACTCCACCATGCTGGCGATCTTCTGATCTCCTAAAGCCTGACAGATTAAAATGTAATTTTAAAGTTATTTGATCAATTAAGTCAAATTAACCTCAAATTATCAAAAAACGCAATTGTGTTTGATCAATAGTTTTTATTTGTTGAAATAATCTAAATTTCATTTAATCAGCTACTGGCTTTTATGTGTCAGTTTACGCACTTCATTTAGTACAAATGGCCATTGATGATGATTATCCAGATTTTGTTTTGTGCTTAGTTGTTGGTTGATGCACAGAAACAATCAGCGATATTAAAATGGATGCACACTGATAAAGATTTGTAGTGTGGGAAAAACTGAAATGAAGAGAAAGATGATAATTCTCTGTACCCTGATGGTGCTGTTGAGGTCCTCAACTACTTTGCGATGTATTAGCAGAGCATTAGTATAATCAGCAATGAAGTCTCCAGCCTCCACTTCCACCTGACCTTGCTGGAGAACGATCTGCACCATACTGTCTAGTCGAAACCTCATCTTTTCTTCACAGATGCTAGGACAATAATAACAATGGTCATGGATGCTCAATAACATCCCATTCCCAGTGCGCTTTCCTTTGTATAACCGTTTCCTCACCTATTGAGTTCATCAATAAGATTTTTTATTTCAAGCTGAGCTTTCTCGTCCTCATCTGTTCTCCTCTGAAGAAAAGCCTGCATCTCCGCCAGGGTCAGTGCTTTTAGTTTGACCTACAAGAGTCAACGTTAAAAGCCAATTTCATTTTTTTTTTTTTTTTGAGGAACGAGATGTGGTTTGGGTGACTTCTAGCTCATTTGCTCTCTCTACCCATTCTCACCTTTTGTTCACTTTTCCACTTTGGCCCGTCTGGCCAGGCAAAACCTCTCCCACACAAACGGATCTAATCCTTCCGGAACGTTCTCTGGTGCATCCAATTCTTCCATGGCCTTCATCATCAGAGACAGTCCATCAGATGGTGCTGTTCCTAATAGTGCTCCCTCTTTAAATTGGTTATTTTCAGTCTGTGTTTTTATCCTCTGAGCCCTGTTAAACAACACCATTACTGTATTCAGAGGTAACTATTCAGACAATCGCATGTCTTATGCACGTGTCTCATGATTTTGTTACTCCTCTGAAATAATACCTTGGTCTGCGTTTGTAAAGCTTATACAGCTGGTCAATTATGTGTCCAGGAACGTCAAAAAACTCTTTGCGAAATCCTTTGTCAAGAAGCTTAAAAAAAGGCAAATGATTTATTAAATTATACTTTCTTGGTGAGAGCATTATGGATATGTATATGCAAACATGCTCATAATCTTACTTTGTCCTCAGAGACTGTGCTTTCATACTCCTCTCTAAACACATCAACAGTCTCCTTGTGTTTTTTCAACTCCTCCCCAATTTCATTCTGACAGGAAAGAGAAGTGACTCATACAGTTCAACATGAGCAAAACAAAGTCTCACAGGAATGGATTAGCATGCCACACAAGTTCGTTCTTGCATGAAATTTTTGTCTCATCATCAGGAACATTTTAATTGTCTTGTTTTATAACTGCCAATTTCTGACGTTATATAGAGTTACTGTGAACGGATAGCGAGGCTGAAAAAAGATAAAAGATAGAATATCTATAGATCACCTTTACAATTCGTGCCTTTTCAAGATTAAGACTCAACTGTTTCTCTCTGCTTAGGATCTCTTCTTCGGTTTGAATGGAGTGAACCAGATTTGCAATCTTGAGCTCCTCCTGAAAAATAAAAATTCACAACCTATAAATGAGTTTGTATGTTTTACACATTCATGACAGGAGCTTCCACAGTGCAACAGAATGACAGTGACAAGACAAAACACAGATAATAAAAAAATAGAAATAGAAATAGTAATAAGTAAATAAGGAATAAGAATTAAAAAAATTATAATATTGTATGTGCAGGTATATTCTAATAAACTATTTTGTATGTACAGGTATATTATGTGCAATAATATACCTGTATATATAAAATGGCCTATTGCTTGTTATATTATACCTATAATTATATTACAATATATATATTGTACTATATCTATAAGTATTAGAGTGCAGTTACTGTTCCATAACTACAATTATATTATATATAGAACACTGAAAAGGTGACATGAGGTGCAGTGATGTACTGTATCATCTTACCTGGTATATGACCATCTCTGATTTCACTTTCTTTTCAAACAGCTTTGTGAGTTTTTCATCAAACATCTGTGTAGCCTCTTTAATAGAAGTCAATAGTTTCTTCATTTCTGTCTCTAGTGTCTAAAGAAACAGGAAACCATGTTAAAATGGTTTGAAATGGAAGGAGTGGTTGTTAATAAGAGCAGTTCACCTAAAAATGCAGAGTTGAAATCAGTGATGCCAAGCACAATTTGTTTTTGCATTTACTGTGACATATTTGTAGAGCAGTACATTTTGCTAACAAGACTTTGTGTTGTCTGTTTCTCACAAAAAAAAGTTATTGGATGGTCTCGGATGATTCGTAATACAGTATATGTGTTGAAAGACTACTTTGGTGTTTTTGTTTTCATTTTTGAAGCCTGACAGTTAAAACCCACAGAATTTTGGATGAAGTATCCATGTAAGGTGTAATCAAAGTCATACTTTTCTGTATTTCTCTTTCTCCTCACTGAGCTCCTTTGCTTTTTTCTCAAACTCTTTGAAGCTCTTTCTTTCTTCTTCTGTCCACTGTACCTCAGGTTTAGACATGAACTCAGGCTGATGTACTTCCTGTAAGATAAGCATATTTTGAATGTTACTTTGCCCTGGCATTATCTTATTTTTGGTAATTAAGTTTATGCATTCTAGTCTGATTCATTCTGCTCACCATCCTCAGCACATCCTCTTTTTTAAGCTCCAGAACTCCACCCATCATAACACTTAGCGCTTGATCTCTTGTGTTATCAGACTGCATTAAAAATGCAGAACAGTTGTTATCATCTACAGCATCTATGTGACAGCGGTCATATTTCAGTTTAATGCATCATAAATATTAAACTATTTTTTTAATCTTTTTTTTAATACGTTTTTTTAAGTCTTTTATTCTCACCAAGTCTGCATTTATTTGATCAAAATAAATGGCTAAATATCATTACAATTAAAAAAAAAAACGGTTTTCTATTTCAATATATTAAAATGTAACATATTTGTAATGGCAAGCAAATGTTCAGCAGCCATTCCTCCAGTCTTCAGTGTCCAATGATTCTTCTGAAATTTTTCTAATATGCTGATTTGGTGCTCAAAAAGCATTTCTTATTATTATTACATTTGAAAACGGTTGCTTAATATTATTGTTGATACTGTGATACATAAGATGAATAGAAAGTAAAATCTTTTGTAATATAACAAATGTCCCCTTTTTGATCAATTGAATGCATTCTTGGTAATAAAAAGGTACAGTATGTATATACATTAAAATGAAAAAGTTTATACACTCTAATTTTTTTGTTTAAAAGTTTGGTGCAACTTTGATGTAAATATACATGAATATATAATTAATACGGAAAAAATTCAGTGATTCATGTTAAAAAGTGCTGTAAGATCTGTTGTGAGGTACAGTAATGTTTTATACCTTGGCTGCATGCCTTTGCTGTTCATCTTCCTCTCTTAGCCGTTCTTCTTTTTCTTTTTGCTCAGGGGTGAGGTATTTCTCAACCTTAATCTAGAAACACACACATTTGCCCGTCAGGCTTATTGTTCAAAATAATAAATCAGTGTTTGCCATAATTACATGTATGAAATGATATAAAAAACTATGTCAGATTGAAAGATTAAAAATAGGTCTATGCGAAGACCTGTTAGACCAATAAAGGTGCCATAAATGCTGGATTAGACTTGGATTTTTTTTTTTATCTTATATAGAGACTGGTTGTGTTACCTCTGAGTCGGTCACAGTAAGAGCTCGCTCAGGACACTCATTATCCGTGAGACTAGGCTCCCACAGTGTCTCACTGAGGTCCAGCTCAGTCATAATCTCAGAAATACGCTTGTTCTTCTCTCTAAGACGGTTGATTTCCTGTTCCTTCTGCTTGTAAACTGCCTCAAAGTCTTTGTTGAACGTGCTCTTCACTTTGTAGATAACATCCTTCATTAAACAACCATGAAATTTATCAAATGAACAGTGGTAGACCATACTGTATGACACAATTTTCACTGTTTTCACACAATTTTCACACAAACTTTTTCTATACTCAAAAGGGAATATTTCAACATCCAAATGAAACATAAAACAGCAAGTTCATGTATCAAAGTATGAACGAGAAGTCATCACCTTTAACAAGGTGATTTGGTTGATTTTCTGCTCTCTGATGTGTAAGTTAAACTGGCTGTAGAGATGAGGATTGAGCCCTCCGTACAGAGCACTCAGACTGCCGGTCAGAGCAGGACTCTCGCTCTTACTGTCCTCTGCCTCGTCTTCCTCTTTGTCTCCAGAGATTGTGTTTAAAATCATCTCTTGAAGCTATGAAGAAAATTCATATTATTTGTGTAAAATCTTGTGAAATAACAGAAACAAGCACTGTATCATATTAGAAACACACTGTACACATACTTGTGAATTTCCTGTTCAATCTGCCTCATGGTCTCAATCCTTTGAAGCTCTTCGAGTTCTTTTTCAGTGCGTTCCTTCATGGGGTAGTTCTTCACCTCATTTTCTGAATGAAATGCCTGAAGGCAACAAAACGTACACAAAAACACTGACACTCGGCAGCTGTATAGATTTCTAGTTCCAGGTACACCAGGTGAAATCGATCGATGTTGATATTATACAATATTTTTGCTCTACAAAAAAACATTGTCTTTTTAGACTAGAGACCTTAATAGCTTTGCCTTTGACTTGCATGGAATCCCAGCATTCTTTCTTCAGGATCTCCCTCTGATAGCACTTAGCCAGATTCTCCATCTCGATCTCTTTCCTCACCTTAAACAACATAAATAAACATCTGAATACAGTAGGAAAAAACCTTATATAAACTAAAGAGCATGTTTTTAATTAATCTGCTCTTCATCATCAGTAAATAACCATGTTTACCCTGGTAACTTCCTGTTTTGCCTCGAGCTGCATCCTCTGTTGCTCTTCCACATCCAGGTTAAATTCCTGGTGCCCAAGTTTCTCCATGTCTGGCAGACTCTCATTCTCTTGCATCATTGCTTTGATCTGGAATGATCCAGAGACAATTAAGATTAACCTTTCAACTTCAAATGTGTGTATATATGGACACAATAATATGAAAGAGCGGACGGTCCTTTCTCTTACTGTGTCACGAAGAACTTTGATGTTTTTTCTTAGGTTCTTTTTGGTCTCTGCATACTGCTGGGTCTCTTCTTGAAGAACCTGTTTGGAAACCACTGGAGTCATGATCTTATTATTATGTATTATCTTTCAGTTATTCTATTTCTCACTCAAATAAGATGCTTGATGTTTTTGGAAACCAATATCATAACAATCTTTCAAAAGTTTGGGATTGGTAAGTTTTTAAAAAATCTTTTTGAAATAAGTCTCCTTTCAAGACTGTATTTATGTGATCAAATAATACAGTGAACCAGAAATATTGTGAAATATTTTTACAATTAAAAATAACTGTAGTCTACTTTAATATATTTAAAACAAATGTAACATTTCTTTAATAGCAAACAAAATGTTCAGCAACCATTATTCTGGTAGTATTCAAAGTATTCCAAACTTTTGAATGAAAGTTTATAAATTGATAATAGCAAGCATTCATCTATTTAATTTTAATTTATTTCTTCGATGGTAATTCTAAATTGCTCATTTGTGACCCTGGAACACAAAACTCTTAAGCCGCTTTATTTTTTATTATATTTTTTAGCAATAGCCAAAAAAAAAAAAAAGCAAGCCAAAAATCATTAAGATATTAATTAAATAAATATCCTGTTACAATGAAGATATTTAGCAAATTTCCTACCGTAAATATATCAAAACTTATTTTTTGATTAGTAATATGCATTGCTTAGAATTCATTTGGACAACTTCAAAGGTGATTTTCTCAATATTTAGATTTTTTTTTCACCCTCAAATTCCATATTTTCAAATAGTTGTATTTCGGCCAAATATTGTCCAACCCTTATAAACCATACATCAATAGAAAGCTTATTTATTCAATTTCTAATAATTGACACTTAAGACTGGTTTTGTGGTCCATGGTTTGGTACTCAAGGAACATATGTTGTAATGTCTTTAAGGTCACGTTTGAACAATTAATGCACCCTTGCTGAATAAAGTATTCATTTCTAAAATCATACTGACCTCAGACATTGGAATGGTAGTACAGCTTATGATTTTTGCTTACACCGTCAATTGAGTATGATAATACAAATATATAAAACCTTACTTTTTTGATCAAATTTTGCATTAGGTTGTAAAACCTTTCCCTGTACCACATTAGTGTAAATTATTTTACATAAATATATTTTGTAATCTTAGGAACTTTTTTCTCATGTAGGCCTGTGATTAACTTCATAAAATAAGAAAACTCATAAAATAAACTCATAAAATAAGAAAACAAAATGTGTTGTAACCTGAAAGGTATTAGCTGCTCGTTACAAATAATGCTATATTATAAAATTGAGAACAATAACATGGCAATATTATATTGTTAATTAAACTGTAACACATAAATACATTCAGACACTAACCGCATCTAGTTTTCCATCAAGCCATGTAGAACTAGCTGGGGACACAAAATAGTTTTCCTCTTGTTCAGCTTCATGACTCATCTTTCCCTGCAGGAAGAATTTTATGGCAGTTTATATTCTGTCTCAAGGAACAGAATATCTCCCCAGTAAAACTGCTTAACCAGGTACAATATTGTGCATAAACATGAGAAAACACTGTTTCTGTACTTCTCCTGTTAGAAATGACGAACAACTGGTCAGGGATTGTGTCTGTGGATCCCAGTCAGTCATTTTGGAGAGGATGGTGTTCTCTGAGGATACTACTGACTCAAAAGAATCAGCAACTGACTGAGCATACTGGGTAGCTGCATTTGCTTTGCCGGCCCCAGAAAGCTTTAACCTGTTAGATTTGAATGCATTGTGAAAACAAAACTGCTACAGGTCCATCTTCAAGGGCATTTTGAAACTACCAGATAGAGAAAATATTGCTATAGACCAAAGCTTTATAGTAATATTTGTCTGTTTTGTCTATTTTTTGAGAGCCCTGAGCTCACCTGAGCCTGCTGCAGACAAGTGAGCCATCCCTCAGGCCAGAGCTGATGAGGGTCTGACTGTCTGGGGTGAAACAAACAGATCCGACTCCACCCTGCCAACATGAGTGGCACTGCAGCTGCACGTACCTGTCCTGCATTTCAAAAGCACGCACATTTACATACCCATCAGATATTTGGGCAGTTTCCGAGAATCCTGTTTCTTCTAGCCAAGTACTCATAAACATGGATGAACTTGTAGAGGTTGGTTTTAACAACAATACCATTGTTGAGATCTCACAAATGCGCAGCAGTCCATCCCTGCCAACTGTTGCCAGCCAGTTTTGATGTGGGGAGAGCTGTAGAAAAGCAGGACTCAGTAAATGGCCCCCTGCCTCCTTCTCTAGGATCAGGGGAACTGCTTCCTGTGCATTAGATGGCTGTACTCCACTCTGTATATCACATGAGAAGCAGTTAGGAATAGTGCCAAAAACACAAAATAAAACTGTCATCAGACTAAAGGTGTTGTCTGTTACTATACCACCTCAGGGATACGGAAACTTTGCAAGACTTTTCTCTGTTGGCAGTAACCAAATATCTTGTTCATGGCCAGGACACAAGAGCAGACAGCGTGAGGGATCTCATATAGGCAGCTGTGCAGGACATCTTTACACAGACAGCCATAGACATCCACACAACCTGACGAGTCTGGAAGTGGCACAACATTATGAGAAGGAGTGCTGGAATTTTTGAATGTCTATGATTTGTCCTTCTTTTTTTAGAGAAGCTTTCTGCATGCCAGCCTCAATTATGGTGTGTTTTTGTGTCTTCCTGGTACCTGCAAGCTGTTGCACAAACAAAGTCAGTAGCAGAAGCACATTTCCCTCATTGATTTCTCTCTCTGTCTTGCTGCATAGCACCAGCACTTTAACCTGTTTACTTTCCATGTGGTACTGAGTGGAAAGGTTTACAATGGCACCCGGAGCCTCTGGAAGAATGTAAAAGGACTGTTTAAAACTTTAGGCATAAAATGTAAATATAACACAGTTCAAAAGATTGGGGTGGCAAGATTTTTGAATGTTTTTTAAAGAACCCTCTTCATCGTGTGATCAAAAATATAGTAAAACAGTACTATATTATTAACATTATTATCAGTACTGCTTTTTTTGTTGTGGAATTCATTATGTTTTTTTTTACAGGATTCTTTGATAAATCATTTCAATAGAATGGAATTTATATGAAATATAATTTTTTTTTCTTTAATGTCACCTTTGATGAATTTAAAGTATCCTCATTGAATAAAAGTAAACATTTATTTAAAAAAAGAAAATATTATAGACTCTAAATATAGAGAATTGAATAGTAATGTGATTCTGTGAATTACCAGTCCATCCTATAATTTGAAATCCCTTTGATGGCCTTGCGTTCAGCACAAACATGCGTGAGTCTGATGCTCCTGTGATTAAAAAGTTGCCACCTTGATCAAACCTGTTAAACAAATATAACATACAGTATTCCCAACATTCACTTCACAATGCCTTAATTCCCAAGAAATGTGAGAGCAAATAATCACAGTGCTGTGAAACTCACACCAAATGGTCTACAGGGACACGGTAAAGATGAACCCTGTGAACTAGTCTGGGTTTTTGTTTTGAGGTCATTTCCACAAACAGAACGTCTCCAGTGGCTGTTCCTACAACAACATACTGTGCTATGGGGCAGCATGCCATACTGGTTACCTAAAACAAAGTCATACCAAATAACACATATTTGAGTACAGCAAACGTATTCACCTGATCTGGGAAAAACAATTACTGTGATGTAGAATAGAATCCCTAATTATAGCACAAACATGTATTTGCAGAAAGACGGAGCCCATGCAGAATCCATCATCCAGGGCCCACAGCTGTAAATCTCCTGCCTCTCTGACTGACTGCAACAATGAAGATACAGATGCCTTATTATTTTCAATAATATTTCTTTCAATAATATATCTAGACATTGTATTTTAATATTTATATTGTAATACTTTACTATTATATGTGTCAGTGTATTTATTGTGATTAATTAACCAATTGACACCATATGTTCTTTTACCAAACAAATGTTTCTGTCAGTGTATAATGGAGCAACAGCCACAAAATCTCCACAGAGTATATCCAGAACTTTGACAATGTTTTCATTCAGCAGTGGTTTCAATCTGTAAACACAGCCCTGAAGAGAAAAAATGAAATTTGTTAATTATGTTTCTCAGCATTGTCTTTATTGTATTGTATTGCAGTCTAAGAATATTGTGAGTTTTTATCATGACATTTTTAAATAAAATATTTATTAGATATTATATCCATATAATGCAACAGAGCTGTTTTTACATTCATATTATTTTAATATGAATCATAAAAAATACACTAACATCATAAAATATAAACACTTACTGTATTAGAAACTATCAGCAGTGTCTCACCATCAGGGGAAAAGCATATAGACGAGGCTGCCTCATCCAAAGCCCAAGTCTGCACTACCTCCCATTTGTTTCCTTTAATTTGTATCTTTCGTAAAATGCCTTCCTGTAATAGATTTGGAAATGGTCTAAAATTATGTCTCACTTGAAAATAATGATAAATACAATTTCTTACCATTCCTGCAGCAAAAACATTACAGTCTTGTAGTACTAAGCTCCGGAAGCTGCCTTCCTGCAGGGATGTTTTACTGTCATCTGTGATGTAAAATTACAACAAATGCAATTAAATTAAGCTCTCAAAACAAGGAACTAGATTAAGTTTAAAATTCATACAGATAAAGTGAAATCCAGAAATTTTCTGATTTGACATTTATCAAGTATGAGTTTACCTCTGGGATTTAAATCAGTTTGAGGTTTATATAGGACAGAGACAAGTAAAGTGTCAGGATTCACACAAAGCAGGAAACCTTCCTCGGAGCCAACATATAGGTCAGAAGAAGTTGACCAGCAGATGGCACTTGGACACAGTTTTGGTTTTATTTGTTTCAAAGGCTGTTGGGACAGACAAATTATATTATGCTGTGACTCTGACAAAACATAAAGTGTTATGTAAACAAATACAACACCTGTACTTTTATTTTGATCATAAATACTGTCAAAAAAATTTAATAAATTTCACTGATAAAAACGAAAAAATTAAAAATCTTCAGGAGAGCTACTGGTATAGAAGAAAACACTCTACTGGAGAAACAACCCATACCACAAAATCATCAGCTCTGTGTCCACTCAGTCCAGCTATTGCTGAAGTGGGCATCTGAGGACCTAAGTGTGTCAACTTCCTACTGAGCATACTAGATAGGTTTGTTTCACACTCAATAACTGAACCATCAGCGGCAGGGAGATCGATAGCACTGCAAAGAAAACATAAAGAAAGGATAATGGGTCAAATAAACACTATCAGTGCATGAATCCTAATGTTGGCATATGAAATCAATTTGTAAATAACAGTGACATCTGCTGGAGAGACACTCTACCTAGGCTTCATCAAATGGTATTTGTCACATCTTTCAACATTCCAGATAGTAAGGGACCTCAAATTTACAGCACCAATTTGACACCAGTTCATGGGGTTAAAAACCAATGCTGTGACGTCCTCTCCCAAAAGTGGATGGCTACAAAGGAGAATGCTGCTCTCCCAGTTCCTAAATAGTGGATATTCAAATATTGTTTTGAAAAAGGTCAAATATAAATAATTGCTGTAGAAAATGTCAGACTAATATGAAACATGCATTTTACCATAATGAGATGGTGTGATCAGGCATGGAGGAAGCACAGACTAAATAAGGGCCAGTGTCACACAGTGCCAAAGTTGTATAGCCCAGTTTAGTTGTGCCTAAAACATGAAAAAGCACTAAAAGTTTTATAAAAGTTTGTGGACACTAAATAAATGTTTCAAATAAATTGACTCACCTTCCAGTTTACACATCTGCTCGAGCTCTGGATAGTTGTAGACAAAGATGGAAGGATTGAGTCTGAGGTCAGAGAAAGCAAGACATCTGCGATGCCCACTGGCTGTAAAGGCCCCAATACCAGAACCAGGACTCTGCAGAGTCTTCCTCGACTTAGTTTCCATATCGAGGAAAACAATAAAGTTCCCACAGGTGTAGCATGTGGTATTCTTGTCAACAAATCTAAATGTGCCATTGCTGAATCCTTGCACCCACCTATCACATAGTAATAAAAATAAAAGTAGCATTGGTTTTATTCATAATTTATTTGTTTTTATTTTAAAGTTGATATTCTCTTCCAGATTTTGAGATTAGTGGGTTTAAAATTAATTTCCTTTGATAACACCCGCGGTATTTCCAGTGTGCGCTGTATACTCGAGTGTTTTCTGCTCGACGCTAGGGCGCTAGCTATGATACTGATGCAGAACTTGTTTTTGTTTTTCAAAACAGGATAACTTTACAGACTACAAATTAATGATCCGCTATGGAAACAATGTTAACAATTGTCCAATGTTTTTTTTTTTTAAAGAAATGATTCGTAACTCACCGAACTTCCAAGTTTCCCAGCACATCCATTTCAATCCGTCAGCTCAGCCTCTGTGCGTGCGTCTGTTTCCATGGCAACCCATAGCACGCGGACTTGAATAATAAACATTTCATTTTCATTATTGTATCAATTACATTCATTTGGATTTTTTTTTAGATCATGCTATACAAAAGAAACATAATATAATATTATAAACATATATAATACACTTCATATAATATAACAATGTAACATATCGTACACATTATAAATATGTATGGTACATATAACACATCGTACATACATATTACAAAATAAAATTGCTTCTACACTCTTTGATATTACACACACACATTATTATTATTTTTACAATTTTATGTTTTATTAATGTTATTAGGTAGTTTCAACGATTTGATGAGAACATTTTTTTTATAAATATATTTACCAAAGCGACGAATAAAATAATATTTAAAAAATTATTATTATTATCATTAATTTGAAAGTAGTTAGGTTGTTTAATTTAACGACCTAGCAGCAATGTTGTAGCCTACTGGTGACTTTTATTTTGAAAGTGTGTTTGAGGTTGATTTTGAAAGGGAAATCAGTATCGGATTCACAAAGCGTTTCAGTGGGAGGCTTCAAACCTACAATGTTGGGCACGGCGTCGTGAGTAATAAAGTAATGTCTTGCAAAAGCGTAAGGACAGCATTGTCCATTAACTAATTGAATGATCGGTAAATGCCTCCTGCGGCTAGTATTATCCCCTCGTATATGTCGTTTAACTTGAAAGAAGGTCGTTTTTACACAAGGTTTGCTTGCATTTCAAATAATTAGCTTAGTTAGCCAGCCGCGGGCGTTGGTTAGCTTAAGTTTAGTCTTGCGAGTGCTGTGATTGAGGCTGCAGTGTCCAGATCACGTGAATGACTGTGGCGGTTGTTTTAGCGTGTGTAACGTTACCGACAGATTACGCTCATTCATATCAGTTCGTGCCGTGTATCGTAACGTACATTAGTACGTGCGAGTCAGAACTTCATAGCTAGCGAAGACAGATAATGAAGAGGCTGTGTTTTAAAAAGTCAGAGTTCCCTAACTAGAAAGCACCATCTGCGCATTCGAACAAAAAGCTGTTCTTGTGCTGCTGCTGTCTTTCTAGGCAGCGCCTTAGGTTTTGAAACAGAGCCAGACTGCAATTTCTGGTCACTGACAGCCTTATGATTAACACTCGTTTTCCTAAAATAGCTAGAGGCTCATGCAGCTCTCACATGTACGATGTTGCCATACGAATGTATTTGTATATATTTGTATTCTACATTTGCATTTGGCAACATGACTTCCGTGTGTGGGTCTGATGGACTTTGAAAACCTGTTATCTCAGTTTGCTGTGCAGCTCTCCAGAGATTGTTTATGCGTGTGTGGGAGCAGTTGAGAGAGGTTATACAGCACAGGCTGATCTGCTTACATGTTTGCAATCAGGGCCCATGCTTGTGTTATAAGCTGATCTTTGTCACACAAACTGAGTGTTTTTTCTTCTTCTAAGGATCAGCTCAGCTTCCTCTTTTGCAAACTTGTCTCTCCGCAGGTGAGTGCAGGCTAGATGACAATGGCACACGTCGGGGCAGTAATCGCAGCAATGGCTGGTGTGATGGCCATTCTGCTTCATTCCTCCATTCACAAGATTGAGGAAGGGCATTTAGCTGTGTATTACAGGTGAGTGGAAGGAAGTTGCATTGAAATTATACACAGATTTTATGCTTCTTATGTTAATAATTAATAAAACGGCCGTAATATAGTTGAAATTTGGTGGAAAGGCTAGATCAGTTAACATTGTATGTTTACAGCTTTTAAAGGCATTGTTGATCCAAAAAAGAAAAGTGTTGTTTGCCCAAGCCTCTGTGACTTCTTAAGTAAATATAACTTCAAGTAATATTTTAATAAAAAGATTAAACATAAACTTTTTGTCCATCTTATGGATGTCAGCGGTCACCAAAACTATCTGATTATCAACATTCTTTAAAATATTGTCCTTTGTGTTCCATAGAACAATGAAAATCATACAGGTTTGAAATGACATGAGGTTGAGTAAATGATAAAAGAATTATTCTTTTTTTGGATCAACTGGTAACTACACAGCTTCTTTATAGCAATAGGTGTTGTAATATTTCTACACAAATGAAATTTATGGTATATTTATCTTTCATATATTTAATTTGCTTCCTAATTTTGGTTCATGGTTTTTTTCCCAATTTTTTTCAGAGGAGGAGCTTTGTTGACAAATCCTAATGGCCCAGGTTACCATATAATGCTGCCTTTCATCACTTCATATAGATCAGTGCAGGTACAAATGTGATGTATTTATAGTTGGCCGTATAATAATAAATTGTTTTATTACAGTTGTACACATTGCATATCATTTATAATGAATGAGTGGATTTTTACATCTATGCATTTAGCAAAAGTCTTTATTATAAAGTTAGAAAGGAAATAAAGGTAGAATATTGTTAAATATGCTGATTTCTTTTCTTCTCACATTTGCATCATGTTTATAGACAACCCTGCAAACAGATGAAATAAAAAATGTGCCTTGTGGAACCAGGTACTCCTTCGTGTTGTTGTTATTCTATCAAAATGTCCTGATAACTGCTTAAAATTGGTCAGGATTAAATTGTACTGGATATTTTCTGAGGCTCCTGAATGAAAATAATAATCTTTTTCTTCTACAGTGGAGGTGTCATGATCTATTTTGACAGAATTGAGGTGGTCAATATGCTGGTTCCGTCAGCAGGTAAGAGCCTTAAAGGGATAGTCCAGCCAAAAGTAAAGGTTTTGTCCTCATTTACTCACCCTCAAGCCTTCGCCAAACATTTATGACCTGTATGTCTTCAGTGGGAGGAAAATGAGATGTTAGGCTCTATGACAAAACAAGCTCATGCTCTTGTTCTCTTCCTCCACAGTGGTGGACATAGTGAAGAACTACACCGCAGATTATGACAAGACGCTAATCTTTAACAAAATTCACCATGAGTTAAACCAGTTCTGCAGTGTGCACACACTACAGGAAGTCTACATAGAACTGTTCGGTAAGTCACTGAGATGTCAAACAGTTTATTCAGCCAAGTATACTGTGAACTTTCAGTTGTTTATATATAGAGTGCTGCAGTTTCTGCTGTGTCATTTGTTTTGTCTTTGGTGCTTTTTTCACTGCAAGAATATTTGTCATGATCTTGCATTTGTGTCGTTTTTGTTTGACAGACATAATTGATGAGAACTTAAAGACTGCACTGCAGAAGGACTTGAATGCTATGGCTCCTGGTCTCACGATTCAGGTATGGTTTTTATCTCTATGGTTTCAGCTTTGACTTGAGCAGAATTAGATGATTCCATAATATTTTGCAGGCTGTGCGAGTCACCAAACCTAAAATTCCTGAGGCCATCAGAAGAAACTATGAGCTGATGTGAGTGAATATATTTTCGGAATAAATTTGATTGTATAGATTTTTGATAGATTAAAATGTTTTCAAAGGCTTGAACAGTTTTAATCTTTTACTTTCACCAAAACCACATTTATTTCAAACACACAGTAGAGACAGTATTACTGTGAAATATTATTACAATTTAAAATAATTGTTTTCTATTTAAAAACATTTTAAAATGTAATTTATACCTGTGATGGAAAAGCTGAATTATCAGCAGCCATTTCTCCAGTCTTCAGTGTCACATGATCCTTCAGATATCATACTAATATGCTGATTTGGTGCTCAAGAACATGGATTTTGCTGAAAAATAGAAAGTTCAGAAGAACAGAATTTATTTGAAGTAATCTTTTCTAACATAAATTGTCCTGGGATGCGTATGTCTATGGTTTTAATCAAAATTTCCCTCACTTTCATCATCTGCAGGGAAGCAGAGAAGACCAGGCTGCTCATCACCGTTCAGACACAGAAAGTGGTGGAGAAGGAGGCTGAAACTGAGAGAAAGAAGGCCATCATAGGTGAGTCTTCCACTTCCAGATATAATGCTGATCATGTATGGAGTTATGGTTTGTCCCTGTTCATTTTGTGTGTTGCTCTCATTGCAGAGGCTCAGAAAATGGCTCAGGTGGCAGAGATTCACTTCCAACAAAAAGTAATGGAGAAGGAAACCGAGAAAAGGATCTCTGAAATTGAAGGTCTGGTTTATCTACTGAGAATTTTCATTGCACATGCCACGCAGAGTGTGTTGCTCATCAGAGACATTTATTTGATTGTAACAGATGCTGCATTCCTGGCAAGAGAGAAGGCAAGAGCAGATGCAGAATATTACACTGCTGAAAAGTTTGCAGAAGCCAACAGGGTAACAAAAAACTTTTTTTGATTGAAATTTGATTTTAAGAAAATATGAAATATTTGTGTGGAACTCGGTGCTCAACATTCAATACTTCTTTGACGTAACCTTTTAGAGAAATCCTTGAAAGAGTATTTTTTTTATTTTTTAAAGAAATGTAAAAATGTTATTTGGTGCATTTAAAAAAATAATAATAATTACCTACAGGTTTTAAGGAATAATTCACCCAGAAATGAAATTTTACTGAAAATGTACTCAGCCTCAAACCATCTAAAAATTAGATGAGTATGTTTCTTCATCAGAACAGATTTTGAAAGTTTTGAATTGCATTACAATGGGTGCCATCACAATGTGAGTTCAAATCGCTGATACAGATATCACAAAAATCCACAAATTATCAACACCACTCCAATCCATCAATTAATGTCTTGTGAAGTAAAAAGCTGTGTGTTAGTGATAAACTAATTCATCATTAAGATGTTTTTTAACTTCAAACTGTTGCTTCTAGTTAAAATAATGGTACATTTCCCCTAATCTGTTTAATTGAAAACCTTACCTACATCTCGGATGGTCTGAGGGAAATTACATTTTAAGTGAAATGTAACAGCAACTGAAGGTAAACTATACCTTTAACAGTAGGTTTGTTAACTTTTAGTACATATCTGTACAATCTATTCTGTACAAAAACACATAATAGAGTAGATTTTTTGTGAAATAATTTTTCAGCTTGTCCAAAGCTTAAATATCCTTTAACCTCAAGTATATTAAGTAGTGCCTGTAGGAGGCTCAAGCTGTTGTCATAGTGTGACTAGTGTCCACTCTGGACACATGGAGGCACACTGACACATTCCTTCAGCAGAGATGATTCCACACAGGATGTGCTCATGGCATTGATCATACCACTGTCTCCCTCCTCCACAGCTGAAGCTGACACCAGAGTATCTGGAACTGATGAAATATCAGGCCATAGCTGCCAACAGCAAGATCTACTTCGGTCAAGACATCCCAAACATGTTTTTAGACAACAGTGCCTCCCATCCGAGCACGGGCCAGGGTGCGGCAGACTCTGTAGAGCAGCTGGAGGTCTTGAGTATGAAAGAGAGTCTTAAGAAAGCATCCAAGCCCAAAGCCACAGAAGGCCACTGAGGGGCCTGAGAGCTGTCCACCCCTCTCTTCCTCTGCTGTTCCTCTCTCTCTCTCTCTCTCTCTATTTTTCTCTTTCTCTCTCTTTCTGTGGGTGCTTGTAAGGCATGCTGACATGGATACTTTTCACTCTGCTTCTGCAGTGGGGTTGGGTGCTTGGCTAACTGTGCTGTGACTGACACACAGAGCCTGTGGTTTTTCAGCAGTCACTTGTGGACTAAAAAGGAATGTCCAGACACTGTACCACTGAATATTGCCAGGTCGAATTAATGCGATCCAAATCCCCTCCCTGACTCACATCATCGTGCTTTTTCCCCTTTTTTTGCTCTCAACTTTTGCATGTCACAAATCCATGCTAATTATTTTTCAATGAATTTATGTGAAGTATGTGAACATTTCAAGGTTTATGTTTGTGTTGTCTTTTACATAACTGGAATTATAAGGCATCACACTAATTGAGATCTAAGGCAATGGCCAATTGAGCTACAATCTGATAAAACTCATTGTGTAGCCAAAATTTGTCATCTACCTTTCCTTCATATGTTGTTGAAGGGGTACTTCACCCTAAAGTTTAAATTGTGTTATTATTTATTCACCCTCATGTCATTCCAAACCTCTATGGCTATCTTTCCTCTGTGGAATATATAAAAAAAAATTTATATATATTTTTGTGTCCATACAATAAGTCAATGGGATTCAGTGTTGTACTTGTAATTGAACTTTCAATATATACACAAAAACTTTGTTCTACTGAAGAAAGAGAGTGCTGCAGGTTTGGAACAATATGATGGTGAGTATCTGATGACAGGATTTACATTTTTAGGTAAACCATCCCTGTAGAAAAGTCCTCATTTCCATCATCACTAAAATCTTAATTTAGTCCAGCCACAACTGCAGTGATCAGTGGCTTTTGCATGTGTATGTAAGAATGCGTTTGTTTTAAAATCATCCCTGCTTGTTGATCTTTAATTGAAAATTTTGACACCTAAATCCTTTGGTGTGAATTTAATTTAATATAACGTCAGAAATAGTGGGTTTGGTATAGTGTTGTGTAGTGTGTTAGTGCCCTGTGCCTGTTTTTGAATAGATGGTTCTTAGAAGGTGTCACACTGAACATGGGTATGTTGATTCCATAAAGTCTCATAAAATGTTAAAGTTTTGATCCGGGGCTCCAGCCTTTGAAAAGCTACGAGATGGACAGCTAATGGATTCTATATAGTTGAGTCAGTTCCTTTATGACTGAAAATGCCTTTACGACTTTAGTTTAACTTGCTTGTTTTGTCATTACTGGAAGAAGTTTATTTCAAAGGGAATTCAGTAACAACAAGGGCTGCTGTATTATTAGGCACTATTGTTTTTTATTTTTAAGCGTTGATGGGTGAATGAATTAATGATCAGATGTTCTTACATCATGTTATTGCATGCTGGGAGCCAGATGATGATTTTCTGAGGCCTCAAAAACTTCATCAGAATGTCACCACTAGGGGAAGCCAGTGCTCTTCATGGATCAAACTAGGCAACAAAGACCTACTTGATTCAAAATCAACTAAATCAATAATAATAACAATGCATTAAATCAAACCATCCAAACAAGGCTTTGAATAGTGTCTACTAGTACTATCTCTCAGGAAAAGAGACTTGCATGACCTGGATTTTTTTTTTTTTTTTTTTGCAAACATATAAAAGTTGTAAGGTCAGATATAAGGTCATTGTAAATCTGTCATGCAGCACATATTCTTACATCCTCTACAAACTTTTCCATTAAAGAAACAAGCATTAATTTAATGCAGTTAGTCTGGCTTCTCCCATTCTTGCTTAAAATTGACATTTATTGTTTTCCTTCAGGGTGTAAGTTTAATTGTCTCAAAAGCTTTGAAGCAATTCTCAAAGATTTTTCTCTGTTCATATGATCCCTGTGATTCTTATGGCTGATTAAATGAGAGAGGACAGAACTTGACTGCCCTGGAATAAATCCACTCTGTGAATGACACTTTTATATGTCAGCATAATTTAAGCTCCTAATTTTAAAACATTTATATGCAAAATTTATAACATTTTGACAATGTTCAGTTCTGTGAAATAAAACCTATTTTGATACCATGAAAATGACTGTTTCCTTGGTGTTGCAGTAGTGTGATCAGACTGTTCTTGCCTTGCACATAAAGGAAGTGTATATCATTTCCTATTAAGTAACTCACAAAAGTTAGTGACATAGATTGTGTCATGACTTAAGTGTGCTTAGTTTAATATGATTTGGATATATTTCCCAGAAATAAGGAATAGGAACTAGATCTTGAACAATATTTTAAAATCTAAAGCATAAGTGCATGCAAAGCTTATTCAAGGGTATTCAAGGCGCAACTTATTCTAATATTCAGATCTTCAGATGTGACTCCTGAAATGTATGTTTATGGGACTTTCACTTATTTTTTAAATAAGAATAATATGTGATTACAACATGCTAAAATTTAAGATGTATTTGATTTCTAGAATATGGAATGTGTTTAAATCTCCAACCTTATGACACAGAGAAAAAAAGCTCCATGTTGACATTAAAAACAAGAGTATTTGTTACTCTTGGACTCAATCTTACATTGACTGTTTTGGGAATAATCTGATAGCCAGGTATTCTCCAAAAATAACTCAACTGCTTGATGAACAATACCAACAAGCAGTTATGACCCGTACAATCCTATTTGCTTTGGAAATAAACTCAGAGTGTCTCAGTCAATGGTTTTTGTCCAAGTCAGGAAATGTCAAAAACTCTCATTGCCAAGTAACAAATTAGCCTGCTTCACCTTTTTGATGCAGGACTCAGACTTACTAACAGTATATGAGTGAAAGAAGGACAAATGAAGGAAACAGTCACTCCAGGAAGTGGAAAAAGTCTCTATCTGACCTTAAAGAGAGAACAGAAGCTTGAGCTCCCCCAGAAACTCCTGAGTAAATATCAACCATTCAGATCTGGTCACCAGACTGAGTCAGTCCCCAAACACAAGAGCACATTTCCTGTTCCTGACAGTGAATTTAGCATTAAGACTTATAGATTGGATAAAATGCATGCTTTTTCTTCGAGTCTGTATATTTTAGGTTAAAATGTGCTTGTGTGTCCAGGATGTACCACAAAATCGCTTTCTCCACTACACGTCAATGATATATAGAAAGTGGCACCACCAAAAATAAGTGTGGGAAATGAAAGAGACCAACAATACTTTGGATTGTGGTAGATTTGTAAGGCCAACATAATTGCAGATTCCATTAAAGGGGTTATCTGATGCTACTTGCACTTTGATAAGTTGTTTGCACTGAAATGTGTGTTGGCAGAGTGTGTACACACCACTGATAAAAAAAACTAAAAAAAAACTGGATTTTTATCTCGTTAAATAATTTTCCCTTTCTCAAATCAGAGCCGATCTCAGACGTCACATAGACAGGCCCCTCCCACGATAGTTTGATTGACAGTGGTGTTTCAGATCAGACTGGACTAGTGTCTTACCTGAGCCCCGCCCTGATTGGTAGTTGTCATTTACGACATCTGAGCCGCTGAAGACGCAGTGGATTACGTTTGTTTTTGAAGGGAATGTGCCTCGGCTCTGAACAACATAAATGCCTCTATGTTCACGTGAATAATTTGTGATCCAGCTTCACCCATAGGAGGAGTATAAGGTTTTAAATGAATCTTTGCAAATTGCCTTTCCTTATAATGTGCCAATTAGCAAGTTTCAAGATGAAAGTGGCTAAAGTAAACAGTCCCTCACAGAATGGCTCTGAAGAGTGGGGCGGGGTCATCAGAGCTCATTTGCATTTAAAGGAAAATGCTACAAAATGGCTTACTTCGAAAAGAGCTGTTTTTGATATGGTAAAAAAGAGTGTTGTTTTACTATACCACTGAGACATTTTAACCAAACTATGTTACAGACTTTTCATTAAGACCCTAAAGAATCATATCAACTTGTGAAAAATGTTCATCCGAGGACACCTTTAAGTCTTATTTGATTTAAACATTGTTTACTCATGAAATGAACATTTTTATTAACTGAACAGAACTGACTATAAGTCATATTAAACAAAGTTCACCGGACAGCAAGATTTTAAAGACTCCCAAATGACTTATACAGGATGCATCAATTACACAGTCTTACTCAGCACAAGGATGCTGGCCAACTTTTCTTTCCATAGTTCACTGAAATGGAATGAAAATAAGCCACGTGCATTATTAGATGAAATATCCACTAAGCCCTTTTATTTATTTGTACTAGAAAAACTAGGCCATCAGTCTAGCAGGACACATACCAGTAGAAAATTAGTTTTTTTTCTGTTTTTGTGGAGCTGTTGGCAAATGTGTGACCTGGTTACAACTATTGCAGGAAGGGCAGTGCCCAGGTTTTGTAACTGTTTGGAGGGACTCTGGCATAAGAGACTGAAATGTTCCCATGACAACTATGATGAGATTTATGAATTACTAGCAGCAGCCTGAACAATTGTTTTCTGTGTTCAGTCTGGCTCATCGCCCTGCTTCGTCCCCTGAAGCGCCATGCTGCCGGAATTTACCAGGGAGTCATGGGGCAGCTTCTGTAAGGACATGATAGATGATAAGCCTGGCTTCTCTCAACCAGCTCTGATTAACACAATAATGCAGGCCAGTCTAAGGGGATTTCTACAAGCTCAAATCTGACTTTGAGACACATGACGTTGTGGGTTTAACAGAATAGACATAGCAGACTGTAGAGAGCATGTGAATTGAAATAAATCTGACTTTTTATGAATATTTATTTTGTAATATATAAAAACACATAGTACAATTCAAAAGTTTGGGGTCAGTTCTCTTTTTTTAAGGAATTAATAGTTTTCTTTAGCAAAGATGCATTAAATTGAATTAAGATCACAGTAAAGACATAAATAAGTTTCTATCCATCAAAAAATCCTAAAAAAATATATATATATTAATAAATATTAAGCAGCACAACTGCTTCTTACACTGATAATAATAATAAATGTTTATTTAGTGCCATATCAACATATTAGAATAATAACATTTCTTAAAGACTTTTATTAATGGAAAGCTCAACCTCAGCAAAATCAATTATTTGGCTAAAACCATTAGAAAAGCAATACAAGCCCATAGCAATTTTTTTTTACAGAGGTTGTATGAGTCAGTGATTCAGAAAATATAGCTAATATTAGAGAGATTTCTGAAGGATCATATGAGACTGAGACTGGAACAATGACTGCTGCAAATTCAGCTTTGCCATTTCTTGCCAAAAACAGTTTGGTATTTGGCAAGTGTCAATGTGCATATGTGTGCACTTCTCTTATCTTGCAAAGGGAAGGAACAGCTATCTTACTGCTTGCACAACTCTTTACTCATTCTGACTCAGTGCAGGTCTGTTTTTTAGGGGTGAGATCTGAAAGCAATGCTTTGAGGTTTGTTTTACCCCTGGGTGTGTCACAGGGTTAACATCTCTCCCTGATAACACCTGTCTGAATTCTGAGTTTATCACTCGCTCTGTTTTTCACTCCAAGATTGTTCCCATGCTTGTCATCAGTTTCCTCCTGGACTAGTTCATTTCAACACCAGCACATTAATGAAACTTAAATTAGGCCATCTTCCATCCTGCAACTGTCATGTCTAGAATAGTAACCCGTAAAGTATTTGGCTTTATTGTATCAGTCAGGATGCATCTCATTTAGACTAATAGATGTTCACTGATGGAACATGTTTCTGATGACAGCAGACAACTTGTTTACAGATTACACAGGCGAAAAGTTCAACAGAGAACACAGATTGTGTTACTTAAACATCTGCAGTTATGTACAGCAAGGATGCAAAGGAAACATCTATGTAAGTCAATCCCAAAATTACGTTTATGGATCTATCTCATCTTCAGTGAGCTCATGAAAAAAAGAAGTGACTGTATTATGTTGAAAAACACAATAAAACGTGCCAGTTACCTGTAATAAAAAGACTGTTTTCTTAAATGTTTTTCATTCAATTTGATTACCATGTGGCTTTGATTGCATTACAAACTCCTCCCTCATTAATCTTCCAAGAGTCATTTAAACAACATAAAAGAAAGAAAGACTTCAGACAGCCATGTCTTGGTCTGAACAGAAACAGATGTACTGGGATAGTAATCAAGGCTATCCCATACAGCTGAACTCTTTCAAACAAATATTTTTTTTCTTCACTGGAACTGTACCATCACATTTTTATGAATTTACTACGCGGTGTCATGCCTTGAGTTTTGTTTGTTTTTACTGTGTGCAAAACAGAACAACACTATTGTCATGACATTTTACACTTCTTTACTTGACCTGATGATCTCAACCTTCCAAATGTTGATAAATTGCCATAATGAACCCGTAGGTTGAATGTCTCTGCAATGCAAACCCAAACAGCACAATGGTGAAGACTTTCAGGTTGAGGTTTACATATATATATATATTTATTTTAATATATATATATTTTTTTATGGTTATCAAAATTCTGCCATAAATGCAGCTGATTCTGCATATTATATATATATATATATATATATATATATGTATTACTATTATTATTATTATTTATTTATTTATTTTTTCTCTCAATTTCTTTAAAAAAAAGATCCAGGCCTCGTTGGGGGACTTACCAGTGTTGGGGGTAACGCTTTACAAGTAACATGAGTTCCGTAATCAGATTACTTTTTTAATGCATTACTTACTTACTTGTTAATCTACAAGAACATAGAGGAGTTACTTTTAAATAATACATTAAATAAGTAACACCAGTTTTTTGTTTTCCTATTAATTGACTCCTTTGCAACCATGTTGAGAGAAATTGCGAGTAAGTGCAGAGGTGTTGTGTGTGCTGTGTAAATACGATGGTTACTGTAAATCTAAACTAAGGCCATGTCCACACGTACACATGTATTTTTATAAACTGAGCTTTTCCTTCCTTTAAAAAAAAAAATCTCCATCCACATGAAAATGCAAAAGCATGCTATGAAGCACTGTCAAGGGCGATTTAATCTCCAACGTAAAGCCATGTTGGCTATTTACCCTGGGAGGAGTTTTCAAAAATGTTCTGTTTCAGTGACCTGGTGCTGCGTTTGCCTGTGGACAAACGGCCAAACTGCATAGAAAAAGCGGCGGTTTTGAAAATACCTGCGTTCGTGTGGACAGGGCCTGAACATGCATTTTCTCATCTCACCTGCACAAAAACATTTTCAATATTCCTCAAAATGAAAAAAAAAGTGAAATGCAAACTCAGGATATGACGCAAATCTACAATAACTGAATGTAAAATAATACAAAACCACAAGGTTTGTTTGAGCTGTGCACTCTACTGTACAGATGTGAATTTACATTTCCTTCAGCCTGAAGGCTTATTCGTTTCACTTTTAGTGTGAAAGGGCTTATACAACTGCCAAAAACAGAACTTTTTATATTAAAAACAAACAATAAAGACCAGTCCAGATTTAAAAAGTAATACAAAAGTAATAAAGTAATACAAATAATACAATACTTTCCATAAAACGTAACTAAGCAACATAATTAGATACCTTTTTAGGGAGTTATGCAATATTGTAATGCATTACTTTACTGTTTCAATAGTATGGCTATATAACAATGAAATAGAAATGCTAATTATTTAGGTGTCATAAAATTGCTTAAATACCAAAGTCATTTTTCCAGTTATACACCTTTTTTGCCAAGACAACACAAAGTCCATGGTAAACACTGGCAAAAATGTTGTTTTGAACAACATTGGATCTCAAATAATATTTGAGTTTTAAGATAATTAATGTGCTTTTATATAATTACAAGCTTCACATTACTGCTTTTTAACTCATAGAGTCCAAACAAATCGTCTGTTCTCTTTCACTGTAAGTGCCTCGTCACAACTTATATTCTTGTTTACTTTTTTAGGTAAAAGTAAAAATTAAATTTTGTGGTAATCAATATTCAATAATCAATCGATTGAGATCAATGTGTACCCAGAATATTCAGAATTATAAACAACTGCAAAACATAAAACTTTAAAACAACCTAAACATGATTTTGAACGGGGTTGTGCATAAAACATGATGACAAATAAAACATCTGAAGACCAGATTTCTTGCACACTTGAAACAGACCCTAAAATGGTAGTGAATTGTTATTAAATGAACCGAGGAGGTGTATCTGCAGTACTTTAGTTTACATTGCTCTATTGGATTAGACTCTTTAAAACTGATGGTCTTAGAACTGAGACATTGTTTTAGACCAGAGGGAGTACCACTCATTCTATCTTTGTGAGAACAACTCCCGTTCCAGACGTTCTCATAGTGTGCTTCATATGTTGTCTGCATGCTGAAGGGCTCAGGCATGCTTTTGACTTTAATTCAGTGTGACTCAGAGAGTTTAATGCTGCTTTCCAACCCCTAAGTTCTGCTGGGTTCTTCTTTCGGAGAGCTCAGCTTGAGTCATCAGTAAGCTCTCAGAACTTTATTGAAAGTGAAAGTCATGATATTTCCCAACCCAAATGCTCTGCATTTAACCCATCCATGTGCACACACACAATCTCCAATCTGTCTACAATATAGTGCTATCCAATAACTGCGCTCAGACCCATGACTCAGGCTATCAGATCAATACGGTTATTTTTGAATAATCAAATCTTGGGTTTATTATTTCTTTGAATGACAAAAATTTGGTTTAAGGCGAGACACTGCAGGTGAATAGGAAAAAAAAAATATCTAATAGTTATCACCTTACTTACCCAGTTGATTGATTACATTGATTATTGCAAACATTTTTTGTATTACAAGTTTTCAAAAATGTTATGTTTAAATATGCAAATGAGGCATTCTTTAATGAAATATGTGCTAATTTGCATACATTTCTAGTACAAAAATCTGAACACTAGATGAAGTCAGTTTCAAATTTTTTGTTTAATTTTTTTGACATATTAGAGTCAAATGTTTTTACAGAGGGAGTTCTGGTTATCTTTTTTTGTCACTCCATAATTCAGAAAATACTGAATTAGCTGAATTAGCCAGAAAACAATATATTTTCACAATTTTGGGGGGAATAAAATGTTGTATATAATCAAGGACCATATATATGAACAAATCCCTCTGTAAAAATCTTCAGAATACAGACAGGAATAAAAATGTCAAGTTTGGTGTGTGTACGTGCTACTGAAGTTGAGATTTATGGCTCAGTGTTGAAGAAAAAACTCATTTTGAGAAAACGGCCTTTAAAAATATGTATTGTAATTGAAATCTATTGACACAAACAGATAAAGTGCTATAAAAGAAACACTTAACAGTGTCTTTTGGATGTTTTCCTTCCACTAGTTTGAAAAAGCACTTTATGAAAAACCAAAAAGCCCAAAATCTCAAAATTGACAGGTGCTTGAAAAAACATTGTTTTTGCCTGCAGTGTCTCGCCTTAACAACAAATTGAAATACAAACAAAAATAAATAAAGATATTTTCTAATAGTTCAATAATAATAACCTAATAAAAATAATTATAATAATTAGGCCAGTATTAGCATTAATTAGCATTATTATTATTATTATTATTATTATTATTATTATGTTCTGTTTAAAAAACGGGCAAATGACAATTTAGCTAGATTTTTAGGCCTAATTTTGTTAGTGGGTAAACAAATGAGCTTATGCTTTAAAATTTGTTTTACATGTGTGGGCAGCTTTGATACCTCAGTCTGATTATATATTAATTATGTATTAGTGATTATATATTATTAAATGATATCTTTAGCTGAATCAAGCCGCGCATTGTATCACGTTCTTCTTATGGGTAAAATTCCAGGCTTTATTTATACTGAAGAAATAGGCTTTTCATTACGACATAATTGAGTAAAAAAAAATTGTGTGTGGCAGCAATGTGTCACCATAACTTTGCTTCAGAAATGTTTACATTTGGTCTGAGGTTTCCACTTGGGCTTGATGCTAGCATAAACATGTGGCTCACGAGAGGGACACAAAGTGATTGCAAATACTATTCCAAAAATGGCTTTTAGAACTCTTCTGGCCAAAAGAGCTAAGAGAGGATGAGTGGCTGCAACTCTGCTGGAGCCAAATGTGCATTGTTGAAGAAAAGGCCCAAATTACTGGTCTCCTCTTTGATGACTTTATGATAAAGAACAACTTGTGGTGAAAACAATGAGCTGTTTATATCCCCCCAGGGAAATACAGAGAATATGATGTGTTAGCACCCCTGCACACATTGGATAGGCACAAGGGGGAAGTGAATGGCATTTGAGCAAAAAATGAATAAATTCACAAGATATACAGTTTATAAAAAAAAATGTCAACAACACAATCTGACATGCACTGTCAATCCATGTTTCCTACTGTATGTGTCAAAGGAGGTAAAATATATATTTATTCTTAATGAAAGGAGAAGTGAAGCTTCATTATAAAAGCACTTTTATTTCCTGTTAAATTATCTGCATAGGATATTTTAGTATTTATGCAAATAAGCAAGTATAAGTTTTGTCAAATAATGTTGGCCAAATGAGTCAAGTTTCCATTCTGAGGTCAGAATGAAATCAACACCTGTTTTTACATCACTTTAGCCCCGCCCACCGATTCCCATATGTAGTGTAGATTACAAGAGAGACAAATGCAGATCTATGCAGAAACCAGACTATAAACTTTATTTGATTAATTAATTTATTTGATTTATGAACATGGCACAATTCAATGCAAGATTATTACAAAGATTGAAACTAGAAGATGATGCAACTATATTGGATCCAATGTTGCACCACACAAGTGTAACTGTTTTCATTATGAATAACTCAACCTCCACTGAACACTTAAAAAAAAGGACTCACCTTACTATTTGACAGTCCTGGCTCTCAGATGGAACCTGAAATTGAAACAGATTGTTATATAGTGTTGCTAGACAATTTCTCAGTTAATTTAATCAAACATGGAGCATACTGTTAGCAGAAATAAAAGCATCTTTTGGCAAAGATTTTATTTAAAAAAATAAAAATAAAAAAGAGTTAGCACTTAGCTCACTATAATTACCACGCAGCAATCTTAATCAATAAAAATGAATAAAAGCAGTTAAAACGACTAAAGTTTAAATTAAGTAATTAAGTTAAAAATATTGTTAAATTACATATAATTACAGACCTCTGGACGTTTTCTTCATGTTAGCAAGTCCTCTGATAACATAGGGCTTAGTGTTCCCTAACAATACAGTCTGACACCGATCTAAGGATCAATAAAAACACTGTAAAAATCTTGATAACATTATAAGTGGACCTCAAATAACAATTTAGTAAAGTACAATTAACAGTTAATTCTTTTTTTAAAAACTGAATCTGCTGGAAGGCTCTAGAAAATTATGTTCTAAGATTTTAAAGGGGTTATATGATGTGATTTCAGTTTTTCCTTTCTCTTTGTTTTACAAGCTCTTAAAGAAGTTAAAATTATCTCTTAAAGTTAGCTCTTAAAGGTGCATATAGAAGATCCGTAGAGTTGCAAAGACTAAAGTCTCAAATCCAAAGAGATATTCTTTATAAAATTTAAGACTTATCCACGCCCCCCTAAAACGGCTCGTTCAAACACGCCCCACATCTCAAGATGCACAAGATGCTACAATACCTTAATGTGTAAAATCTGAAGCAAAGTAAAACATTTACTGTACATGATATTTAATAACGGTTGTATGTTTATGAAAGATAGAATATGATAAATATGATAGATATTATGATAAATAGACTTGGCCTGCAAAGCAAAGGGTTTACAGCATTGCGAAAGAACAAACAGAAGTTTGCTGTCGCAATCATTTTGTAGCATTGTCATTTCCTTCATTTTTAATACATAAGTTGATCAATTATTTCATAAAATAGAACACTTACTGAATATTTTTTATTGATATGCAAACTTAAAATGAAATTATTAATATTAAAGCATTTAAATCTGTTGCTGCAACCTTACTGTCAAGTGACGTATATCATAGCTGTATGTTTTATTTTGCATGCAAAAGTGCTGACACTTATTAGTTTTTGCAATTTGCAAGTCATAAGATTTAACATTTTTAAAGAATATCAAGGATCTTTTGCAAGATTTATACTAATTCTTATGTACATTACAGTTACAATCAAACAGACCTTTTCTTCTGTATTGTGAGGTCAAACACACTTTAAGATATAGGAAAATATAGGATGAGGGGACATGGTATGATTCATAAGTTGTAGATGTAGATGAATGCAAGCTTTCAGGTGATTTAAGTGGACTAAATGATCAGAGAAACCCAGGAGAGTGAATGATGATACTTTTGTTTTACTATAAAATGACTGTATTATTACAAAATAACACAAAATAACATACATTGATATATTTTTCACAGTAACATCAATAACATGCATTTAGAAAAAAGATTTAAATTCACTTTAACTTCACTTCAACTTTAAATTTGCAGTGTTTCGAAATTGTCAAAAAAAAAAAAAACAAACAAACAAAAAAAACATTTGGCCTCAAGGTCACAGCAACACTACACAAGATTTTCAACAAGTCTATTACTAATGTGTATTTTTAGGCATACATGAAAGACTTCATGAACCTCAGAAAGTCCTTTTCACATCACAGTTTATCACCTTACTTTGTCTTTCTTCTTCACAGTAGCTGGACTGGTATGAGGGGCTTCAGAGAAAACAGATAAAGGGATTGAGTTTTTTTTTTCTTTTGTTTTTCTTTTAAACATTTTACATTTCACTAAGGGAAATGTGTTGACCAAAAGTTTCTTCGGTGGGACTTGGCATAGACAGCAGATTCAGGATACCTCCAGGCTAAATTACTCTCACAATACACTGAATCAATTTCCTCTAGCTGAGTGGTACTCCCCCATACTTTAAGATTTGTAAGCTCATGAGAACTGCTTAACCAGGAAGGCTAAACTAATTAGACTCTATTTGAACCCATTAAACTCAATAAGGTCAAAAAGACACACTGACAGGGCACCAGACCTATAACTATGCGGGAGAGGGTTTTTTTTTTTTTTGGCTCTAAGCTCTGAATCATCAACACCAGCTGTGCTTCAACTTATAAACATCCCATTAAAGAGAAGTTAAAATTGAACAGCATCTACAGGAAAAAGAAAAGTAAAAAGCACAGAACTCCTGTTACTTTAATAGAAATGGTCTGCACTTTGATTATATGATATATCAGAAACTATTTCTCTGGTCTCATAAACTCAATCTACTGTTTGCTTGAGTTTTCTGTGGACAAAAAGGGCTTTTAGCCGAATGCTTTGAGTCTGTTGGAAGTGATAAGGGCTATCTAGTGAATGGAGCTGATAGATGTAGGACCTTTTCTAACAAAAGGGAGTTGGATCTGAAACCAGATGATGTCACGACTAAGACACCATGATGATGAGGTTAACCTATCAGATGATGAGTTAACCTATCAGATGATGAGTTAACCTATCTACTTCTATTTAATGTTGAGAGTGCTGACAATGCAGTGCATTTTCCCTATTTCCAAACACAGCTGACCATTTTGTTAGTCCATTTTAATATACAGACCAAAAGTTTGGAAACATTACTATTTTTAATGTTTTTGAAAGAAGTTTCTTCTGCTCATCAAGCCTGCATCTATTTGATCAAAAATACAGAAAAAAATTAATATTTTGATATATATTGTTTTTAAATGTATTATACTTTAAAATATCATTTATTTCTGTGATGCAAAGCTGAATTTTTAGGATAATTATCACATGATCCTTTAGAAATCATTCTAATATGATGATTCATTATCAAAGTTGGAAACTGTTCTGCTACTTAATATTTTTTCAGAACATGTGATACTTTAGGATACTTTGATGAATAAAAAGTAAAAAAAAAAAAAAAAGAAGCTATGTTTTTAAAATATAAATATTTTGTAATAATATACACTACTGGTCAGTAATTTGGGGTCAGTAATTTTTTTTCTTTCTTTTTTTAAAATAAAATCAATATTTTTATTTAGGAAGGATGTGTTAAATTGATAAAAAGTGATAGTAAAAAAATATATTATTAGAATTGTGACGATGTCATAAATCATCTTTAATCTGTGGGCTATGCCCTGTGTTTTTGTTTGGTTTATATTAGTTTGGTTAATTATATTGATATGAATGTTAGGTCAAGACAGAGACACCAAAAAGGGTTATTTTTTGTAGTTATTTATTCAAAGTTCGTCTGATTTCCTTACTTTTTTTCCTCTGGACTCATGACTGCAGCATGATTTGGGGATGAGGATTTAAGAGGAAGTGCGGCCTTCCTGTTTCCTATTTTATACCATCAAATTGAATTCTGGGTAATGTAGGCATAGTCTACTGGTTAGTCAGAGCAGGGGAGTCATCGTTTATTGTTTATTTTGAATGTGTGTATATGTAAATGTATTGTTCAGTTTTTGAATGTATTTTTTGTAATGTTGATCTTATGTTGTTTTGAACTTTATCTTCAATTGAGTTTATGTGGCTGTTTGTGTGGGTGTGTATATGATTTTCCTTTTTGTGGGTTTCCTTATAATTTGGGATGGTTTGACCCTTGAGTTTCAAAAGGGCACACTTGGCCTCACAGTGTTTAGGGTTGGTTGGGGCCTCCATGAGGAGGGTCAACTTTAATGTCTCCAGTGTCTGATGTGAGTAAATAAACTTTTTTGAAACGTTAAACGTTTTATGGTTGCTTTTGTTGCTAGTTGTTTGGTTTAGTTGTTAGTTGTTGTTTGTTTTAGTAACATACTGTTTTGTGACACTTTCTACTCAGAATGACCCATTTACACCCAAACACTATTCACTGATTGTTACATCTTTGTGTATGGTGTACCAAGTATTAAGGTCTCTGTGTTCATTTGGCTATTCATTTTATTGAGTGGGCATATTATCTTAAAAGGATAACAGCCTGTCTAAATGCTTACTTGCATGTTTGCAAGTGAACCACATGCTTTAATAGCATGGTGGTTTTCCAGTGTTACCTTGTTAAATACATTTTATAAACTGTGACGGCTGGTGAAAGGACAGTCTGGAAACAATAGCGAGTTAACAAGGTTTAATGAGATGATGAGATATTGTACAAAGACACACAAAGACGATGATATGGGAACACTCCAGAGGGATGATTAAGGCGGTGAGAAGTCCAGACGTAGACGGGAGGCTTTGACCGGTGGCGATCGGCCTTGGCCTTAGTGTGCTCCCTCACCCGGAGAAGAGTCTCACGGGCTCTGGTCCAGGTGCGGTGGCACCTCTGGACAAACGCGTGAGCGGAGGGGACCGCGACTTCAGATTCCAGACTGGGAAACGCTGGTGGCTGGTACCCTACACTACACTGAAACGGAGAGAGGCCCGTAGCTGACACTGGCAACGAATTGTGGGCGTACTCCACCATAGAGAGTTGTTGACTCCAGGAAGAAGGATTCTTGGAGACCAGACATCTCAACGTCCTCTCTAAATCTTGGTTGGTTTGCTCAGATTGTCCGTTGCTTTGGGGATGATAACCCGACGACAAGTTATTATCTGACGCTCCTAATAATTAGCAAAACTCTTTCCAAAATTTGGATATAAACTGAGATCCCCTGTCTGAGACCACGTTTACCGGGAGGCCATGAAGCCGAAAGACGTGATCTAAAACAGTAACCGCTGTCTCCTTGGCTGTAGGTAATTTGGGCAAGGGAATGAAATGTGCCGCCTTCGAGAATCGGTCCACTACAGTCAAAACGACTGTCATGCCATTAGAGGGCGGGAGGTCGGTGACAAAATCTAGAGCGATATGTGACCAGGGTCTCGAAGGGACAGACAGCGGTTGAAGGAGCCCATCAGGAGGTCTGTTAGATGACTTACCACTGGCGCAAACTGAACAAGCCAAAACAAAATCGCGGACATCGCGAGCCATACGCGGCCACCAGAATCGTTGTCTAACCAACCCATTAGTTCTACTTATCCCTGGATGACAAGCCATGTTGGAACAATGACCCCACTGGACAACTTCAGACCTTAACTCTTCCGGCACAAATAAGCAGTTCTAATGTACTCTAAATTCTTATGATCGGTCCAAACAAGAAAGGGACCCCTGAACCCTCTAACCAGTGGCGCCACTCCTCCAACGCTAATTTGACCGCCAACAACTCTCTATTGCCAATGTCATAATTACGTTCGGCAGGAGATAATCGATGAAAGAAAAACGCGCAAGGGTGGACCTTATCGCGTGAAGCAGCACGTTGGGACAACACTGCTCCTACCCCCACCTCTGATGCGTCGACCTCCACCACGAACTGCCGTGTGGGGTCAGGGGCGACAAGGATGAGAGCCGAAACAGAGCGGTTCTTGAGGTTAGAGAACGCAGCCTCTGCTGCGTCAGACCACCTGAACGGCGTACTGGGGGAGGTCAAGGCTGTCAGACGAGAGGCTAGTTGGCTGTAATTACGAATAAAACGCCGATAGAAATTGGCGAACCCCAGAAACCGCTGTAGGGCCTTACGGGAATCTGGAGATGGCCTATCTATCATAGCCTTTACCTTGTCAGGGTCCATTCGTATTCCCTCAGACGATACAATATACCCTAGGAAGGGGACCGACTGTGCATGGAATACACACTTCTCCGCCTTGACAAAAAGCCCATTCTCTAATAACCTCTGGAGCACTCGTCTGACATGTTGAACATGTTCCTGGAGAGATGAAGAAAAATTCAGTATGTCATCCAGGTAAACATTTATAAACTGATCTACCATATCTCTCAACACGTCATTCACGATTGCTTGGAAAACCCAGGGCGAGTTGGAGAGCCCGAACGGCATCACCAAGTACTCAAAGTGCCATCTAGGGGTATTGGAGGCGGTTTTCCATTCATCCCCCTTCCTGATGCGGACCAAATGGTAAGCGTTACGTAAATCCAATTTTGTGAATATGGATGCTCCCTGCAACCTCTCGAAAGCTGAAGACATGAGTGGTAAAGGATAAGTATTCTTAATCGTAATGTTGTTCAGCTCTCGGTAGTCAACGCAAGGTTGCAGAGAACCATCCTTCTTACCCACAAAAAAGAACCCCGCACCCGCTGGAGAAGAGGAAGGACGGATGAACCCAGAGGCTAAGGATCAGAAATTTATTTCTCCATGGCCTCCCTCTCAGGAATAGGAAGAGAGTATAACTTGCCCTTAGGCGGAGACTTACCTGACACTAAGTCTATGGCACAGTCGTAGGGACGATGCGGAGGGAGAGAAGCAGCACGGGACTTACTGAACACTTCCTTCAGGTCCAGATACTCAACGGGCACGTTTGTAGCAGCAGGCGTGCAAGCCGAAGCACGCTGGAACCACGCTCAAAGAACAGTGATGACTAAAAGCATGGCTAAAAGCTAAAGCTAAGAAGCAAAGCTAAAAGTAAACTAAAAGCAGGCATGACTGATAGCAGAAGCAAATCTAAAAGCTAAAAGCATACTAAAGTCGACATGACTGATGACAAAAAACTAAACGCAAGCTAAAAGCAGAATTTTATGGTGTCCTGAGTATTTCAACTGGCCTGTTGGCGACACCTCAAAATGTTGTCTTGACCAATCAGATATTTTCCTTGCTCGGGGGTAACATAAATCATATGTTATCTTATCAAGCATGTGGTCCAAATTTTCCCGCTCTTGCAGGGTCTAATTTTGGAGATAATTTCTATAACAAGAATAGGGTACATTTGACAAATAACTGATGGTCATGACTGTTTCAAGCTAACAGATTCAAACACATACACACTAAACATGAATATGTGTCCTTAAGCTATGCCATAGTTATTAAAAGACATACACAATAAGTGATTATAACATGATAGTCAAATGTGTGGGTTATATATAAATGAATATGGAGTTAAGTGATGGATTGATTAATTTATAAGTCATTTTGAGTTCATTTTGGTCCATTTATATCTAGAAAAACAGTTTCTGTGCCATTCTCTGACATAAAGATTTCTGTGGAACCAGAGGTTAAAAGGGGTGGGGGGGTGGGGGGCTTGGGTTGTCAATCCAAGGACCTTGAGTATTACTCTCATGGGTTTACATGTGATGTCCGGCGTTGCATCTCAATTACTTGCCCCAAATTTGACAATCTCTTCTCAGAATTGAAATTGTCAATAATGGTTCTAGTGCTGTTAATGTCGAAAACTGTTCTGTGAAAGAGTTGGTTGGTTGGTTAACTTGTTTCTTACTTGTGGCACTAGGACTGATTCATGACCTCCTGTTGTCTTCCTGAGGAATTTGGCTCATGTTTCAACCACAGTCCTGATCGACTCTTTAATTTGTCTGGTTCGGGTCAGATAAGCTACAACTTTTTGAAGTTCAATCCACATACTAATCTATAATCTTAATAATTAAGACTCTCTGTATCATTTTAGAGTTTACATGGCCTTGAATTTAAACAATTTAACTGAAGACTTTTTTTGAAGGACCCTCAGAAACCCTACGAACATAGTCAGTGCAAACATTTCTGTCATGCATTTAGCAAAAACCTTTTGTTGACGATGCATTTTACCTAATTTGAGTCAAGTACAACTCTGGTGTCCCCCTTTGTTAGTGTGTAGTGAATTATTAATATTAGAGAGAGTAGCCTACTTTGATTATGGTTGCACCTAATAAGACTAAGAATTATTTTAATGATCAATATGTGAAAAAAGTTCAGATAGGAGGTCAAACATTAAAAAACTCATCGCCTGCAAGTACTGTACAATTCTATAGGTCTGAAGAGACTCATGAAATCATACAAAAGAGAAGGCAGCCAGTTCAATATTTGTGGCAAAATATTTTAAAGGGCTTGAGTATTGTCTGTTACTGTATAATATAGTTTATACTCAGAAAGCAGAACTGAGATGGCATTTATTGCAAGTTTTCAAATGCACATGAAGACTATTTTTCCAGGCATGCTTTTCATGAGTGAAGATTTCTTAAAATAGTGTAAAAATCTTGTCTAGTCTCATTCTTGTGAACCCTATCTCGTGTCTAGTCTCAGATTTTTGCCTTCACTTTGATGTTGCTTACATCTATTTCAACGTGTTTACACTTATATTTGATTATTTGTTATTTAAAATGTATAACACTTATATAAAATGTATTATAATTATTATTATTATTCTGTTCTCTAATGTAATTTTCAGAACCAGGTGTTTTTGCTTAAAGCATTAATCTCACTAAATTTTTATACATTTCTCTTAAGCGATCGTTTAACTCGATTAAACTCTTTAGTTATAAAAGTTTGCTTAAATGAGTTGTTGACATGACATGGCATTTTCATTGTCACAAGATAAAAAATGTTGTCATTTAAAATGTATTTGTCTTACACAAAAACTGCTTTGTTATTAGATTTATTATTATTGTTATTATTATTGTAATTTTTTTTTAGCTAAATCTCAAAATTGTCTTGCGGTGTGACTGTCTAAAGGATGTTCAATAAATAACAACTTTTATAAATTAAAAATAAAAGCATACAATTGTTAATAAATATGCATCTATTTAAGTAATTGGCCATCTTTTTTTTCATCCATATATTTCTAAAAGCATATGAACTTTGAACTTTGTCTTCCGGTATGACAGGATATCCTGTTTTTAAACTCCACAGACAACTTTAATTAGTTAAAAGGCCAGAATACTTTTTTTTACAAAAAAAGTGTTTTTTACTGCATATTTGTCAACTACCCAAATATATATTTCCTATCTATATCTTGAAAGATAAATAAGTAAAACAAATTGGTAAAACTTTACTAGGTGTCAGTGTAGAATGTGTACATTGGGATGGGATGCGGGTGGTTAGGTAAAAATGTAGGTATAGGGGTCCCTTTTAAAAATCTGCTGAGGGCCCCTAAAACACTAGGGCCGGCCCTGACCGCCCTACTGTAGATTATAACCAATGGGAACCTAAATCCACATTTTTATGTTTTACAGTATTTATCTGATCTGCACTGTCAAGTTGTAGTGCTGTAATATTCCAAATCCTGTAAAAAAAAAAAAGATTAAGACAGGGTCAAATAACTGATCATTCAACCATTATAAAGAAAGAGGAAATTATATAGAAAGAAAGATGCTGTAGCAATGCAAATGCAAATACACACACAGACCCACCAGTGTGCCATCTAATTGTTTTTCTGGCAGTTTCTCCTCTTTCAACACTCTCAGAGAGCAAAGGACTGGTTCGATGTACCCTGTGTGCTGACTACAATATTCTTCACCGTCTCTTCAGGTATATGGAAGTTCAGCTTGGCGAAAATGTTTCTGAAATGAGAACATAATGCACTTGTGTGTTGTTCAATTCTAGACAAACATAAAAGATGTTTATTTGGTAGGAAACTGCTGTCTATTTCCCCCACTGCTCTACATATGCTGTCTAGGCAGATTTTTAGACTCAGTCAGTGTTAAACAGTTCAGCTGGAGATCCCAGTGTTGTTGCTGAGGTGTAATGTCACATTCCTCCAATTCCTTGGGGAATATATCAAGCGACACGGGGGGCTCAGATAAGCAGCGCAGTGTTTGCTTTACTGTCTGCGTGGAGAACAAATAAATCTGCTTGACTGTTCAGGGTGCTCCAGTTACTCGCATGCGTGTAGTTGCGCAGCTCCACCAGTTTAGGGAAGAAATGCTTCACTTCCTCTAAATCATTAAAATACTCAATGACAACAATACTGAACTTAGTAAAATGTTATATAGCCAATTATATTATAATTTTGAATATGAGTGTTTGAATCATTACTAGGCAACGAAAATACAGGGCGCTGTAGAGGTCAAACATGTTTGACGCGATTCAAATATATGGAAATAAACCAAATAAACTGATTAAAAGAGAAATGTGAAAAACTTTATTATAGTTAACAAATGATACCAAAAAAAAAAACACTGAAAAAAAAAAAAAAAAAAAAGAGTACAATCAGACCAGCTGAGATCATTGCACGTTTTGAATTTAAATATTTGGTGGGCAAAGATTGTTTTGCCTTTGTCTGAGAGCACAAAACCACAAGGATCACAACCAAACAACAAAGAGAATGTAAAAAATATATATAAATAAAGCAAATTACTAATGTAAGGACAAATTATGCTTCAGAAAGGTCACATGGCTCAAGCTTTTTTACAGGTCCCCTCTTGAAATTTCAAAAAGTAAATAGGAAGTTCTACACAAAATCATGAAAATCAAATTTCAATTACAAGATATAAAACTGCAAATACATAAAAGCTGCATAAACAAAAATTTATGTACCATAATACACTGAAAAAAAAGAGAGAACCTTTGATCCCCCACTTAGACAGCAATGTGACTTTAAAAGGAGGAACTCTGTAGACTTTCATAGACACAATCTGAACGGACTGAAAACATTTGCAAATAACATTCTTTAAAATTGAAGTATAAAATAAATAAACAGGAAAAGAAAGTCAAATTACAAAACAAACAACAACAACAAAAAGTACCAAAATAATAAAGCGATTCCCACAGTGCAAATCTTACATTCTGCTTTACCTTCTCCTTAACTTCATCTTATTATTCAGAGCTACACCACAGAAAACAACAACACAAACTTTGTTCAGCTTGTAAACTGCTGCCCATGTTTTGTTAACCAAGGTTCTTCTGAAGCTCCCAGTGATTTAGAGTAACTCATATTGTTCCAGATCATCTGGTCTTAACAGGAGGCTTCAGTGCAACTTTCTGGATTACCTACAGTAAATGCAAAAGAGCTTTTAAAACACAGACATTTTCTCACTAGACTGCCAAGCAGTTTGAATAAATTAGCATTAACAATTTATTTTTTCTGATAATTGACAGCATATTTTATAGTTTATATGTGAACTGCTGAATGGAAAGCAATAAAACCATACAACACCTGAGGTGGACTGAATGCTGGCTGCAACCCAGTAGGCTTCACAGGAGGCACTGGAGGTGGTTTTGATTTTGTCCCCTATCAGTGCATACAAAGAATGGTTAATAGTATTGAATGGTATTTTTGTCAGATGGTGTGCTTTATGTTGACTAAATTATTCAAGTAAACAATTGCCTCTTACAGGTTTAGATGTGAGTGGTGGCAATGGTCTTGATGGAGGGAGTGGTTTAGTTGGTGGAAGTAGGGGCTTTGCCTGAAACTAAATTTAGACATGACATAAGTGACACAATGCTCTTTAGTCTCACAGTATTTTCAAGTCACCTCTGTTTTATGTCACATCTCTAATAAGCTTAGAGTCACTAAAAGTAACCAACATTAAAATGAAAATTATACATAAAAGTGGGGTATGTATTTTTTCAAAAATGCTTTAGAGTCAGGCTGAGGACCAAAACAAACTTGTAGCCAATCAGCCGTAAGGAGCGTGTCTACTCATGATGTGGAGGAGAAAGTGTTCAGTCCACATGAAGGACATTAGCCGAGCTGAGTGATGACAGAAAGATAAAAATCAAGAGAGCGATCGGACCCCGAGGTTGCTTTGTTTCCTCTTGATAGGTGAATGAAATTGGTTTTGCTTTGTTTCACAGAACTAATATATGCTGGCTTTTGCTTGAATACGCTCGTGTGTCATGTTGGCTTGTTTGTTCATTTGCAATCATATTGTAGTTCCCTTAACATTCATTTCCACACCCTATAAGCCTGGACCATATAAACCTAATCCACTGTCTGTTTCAAGCGTCAGCTCCCAAAGTTTGTCCGAAAAGTAAGATAATGTGTTTAATACAGCAGATTCTGCCTTAATCATTGCCTGGGTTGTGTACATATGTGTGGGGCGAAGCTATTAAAATATACCATGTTTGTTTTTCTGATTTTGAAATATCAACATTGACTACCAGAAATCACTTACCCCACCTTTAATTATACAATATATTCTCTATCATTAAAAAAATTGGGGTTGGTACAATTTGTAGAAATCTGTTGTACTCAACATAGGCTGCATTAATTTGATAAAATGCAGTAAAAACAGTTATATTGTGAAATGTTTCCAATTTAAATATATTTAAAAATCTAATTTATTCCTGTGATGAAAGAGCTGAATTTTCCAATGCCAGTCTTAAATGATCCCTCAGAAGTAAATCTGCTATCAATCAATAGAAATCAAGCACTAATGTTGATTAAGTGCTCAAGAAACGTTTCTTATTATAATCAGTTTATTATCGGTAATATTTTGATGAAAATCATGTTTTTTTTAGGATTCTTTGATGAATAGAAAAATTTTAAAGAGGTCTTTATGCTGTCTTTTTTTATCAATTCAAAGCATCCTCGTTGATAAAAGTATTTATTTCTTTTAAAAAAAATATCTTGATAATTTTGAATGCTAGTAGTGCATTTTAAGATACTCTGTGCCTCACCTGAACAGGATGAATGTTTCTGGAAATACCAGGAGGTGGGCCGGAAGGCTTCACAATCTAATAGAATATGGAACACACATTTTTATTTTTGTTAAAACTGTTTTAGTTTTAAATAATAGTTTTAAATAAATTACATGCATTTTTAAAGAGGATAAACTACCTGTTCTGTCCTAGTTTGTGGTGCATTCTTTGGAGGCTGTGCATAGTGAGAAATAAGTGGTAGAAAGATTAAGTCTTTGATCCTAAAATTGACTTTTAATGCAAGCACAAATTGAACAGCCCTTTTCAAGGCTAAATGAATGACTTTACCATTGGTGCTGGTCTAGAGGCCGTAGCTGGAGAGTAAAGAGGTTTGCAGGCCAGAGTAGTGGATGACTCGAGGAAAGTTGGTTGACTTATGCGTGATTGTGTGAATCTGGGACTGTTCTTTGCACTTCCTGGTTGGAACGCCTGATTACACTGGCCTGAGGAGGTGTGGATGTCCTTCAAAGACCTTTTCGAATAGAATGCATTTCATTACTAGTACAGTGATTTAAATGACAACAGATATGTATAGTTCATGATTATCAGCTGCATAACAGATCCTACCTTTTCTTTCTAAATTCTGTTATTTTGTTCCAGTGACACACAAGTGCTCCAATAATAATGATCAACCCAAGAACAACTACAGATGCAGTCACACCAATTATCACAGATTCTTTTGTCACTGTTAAGATATAATTTTGACACGGCATAGCATTAGTTTTGTATGGTCAATGACTGAATTACGTCAAGTTATAAAGAAGAAAGGATGTGGTTTACTTTTTTGACGTTCTGAGAATTGAACATCACAGTGAGGTGGTGCCCAGCCTGGATCACAGTGACACTTCCTCTCATGGTTACAAACCTTTAAAATAGAAGTCAGTAATATGTTTACACATATTTCTGCTTTTAAATGATCGGTCTCTAATGCAAATTTAAGATGGATAATAAAAAAAAAACTAGGATGAATAGTTTTAGCACATACAAGCAATGACTTTCACAATATCACAGAATTACAAATATTGCATGCAACACTGTTTTTCTTAGAGAAAGAGAGAGAGAGAGAAAACAGAAAATTTGTTATAAAAGTAATGGATTTTTTTTTTATAATTAATATAATATATATATAAAAATCACACACCCCATGACTGTTGCATTTGTCAGAGCAGTCCTCACTGCCGTATATACTGATGTCTTGGCAAAGGTTGTGGTAACACACCTGTTGGTTATAACAAATAAAAAAAAATTAAATAAAGATTTTATACACTTTGTACTTTTTTTGTAAGGCAGTATGCATTCATTATTTACTTGCCTTATTAAGGTCACATTTGGTGCCTGCTGGAACCATTCCTAAGTCACCTGTGGGTGAGGAATCCACAGCTATGTAGCAGTTTTTTGAATTAATTGTTACTGTTGATATTCTATTGGTTATGGGGAACGAATTCCCACCATAACAGTATATTTTCCCACACATCATGTGCCTGTAGGATTCAGAATACCATTGTGTCAACAATTTACAAAATATTATTTGTAGTCTTCAGCCATCAAAGAAAAGTTAAGTTACACTTACTCATCACTCTTGGAGGTTCTGTCATATACATTATTACGAAAGCAGATGTTAGAATCCACTTTAGCATCTAAACATGTACAAGATATTGATGTTAATATATATTTTTTATTTTCCTAAATTTCTTTATGAATCTTTATTTTACAAAAAACACATTAATTTAACAAAAAAAAGCTGTAAAGATTTTGTTAAAATCTTTGTAAAAAGGATAAAAGAGGACACAAAGCGGTTTCTGAGCAATGGCTGAGTAAGAATTTTACCTGATCCCCACAGCAACTTGCAGTGCTCCTTATGTGTAGGACATTGTCCATTGTAACAGTAGCCTTGGTTATAATTGCAAGGGATTCCATTCATCTTATATTCATCTTCAGGACAGAAGGCTGACTCTCCTGTACAGTACTCGTCCAAATCACAGTCGTGAGCACTCTTTCTGCATATGCTATCGGAATGTTTCAGCTACAAGGGAGGATTAACAAAACAGATTAAGGCAATAATCTACATTTACATGTATTTTCAGTCTAATATCAACTAGTTTGGTCTTCCTGTGGGACCTGGTAGGCAGCTTTGCCGATACCTGGCAATTGTGGCAGCACTCTCCATGCGCACAATGGGCACCTTGGGTTAGTCGACACGTGGTGGCATTGCAGCAGGGATTGTTGCATTCCTATAATTGAAATAAAAAATGGATGGAAAAAAAGTAAAAACATTTTTTTATAGAAATTAATACTTTTATTCAGCAAGGACACATTCAATTTATCAAAAGTGAAGACTCAAAGACATAACGTTGTTCTTTTGAACCTTATTTTCATCAAAGAACATTGAGGAAAAACAAGCAGCAAACTTATTTCCAAGATTGATAATAAGAAATGTTTTCCGAGCAGCAAATCAGCATATGAGAATGATTTCTGAAAGGTCATGTGACACTGAAGACTGGAGTAATAAATGCTGAAACTTCAGCTTTGCATCACAGGAATAAATTAGAATTTTAAATATAATCATGCATTTTAAATTGCATTCATGGTTATTTGAAATTTAAATATTTCATAATAAGTTATAATAACATTACAGAACATTACATACAGTCAGAAAGAATACAGAAAAAACAGTAGTCAAATACACAACTCTATTTTAGTCATACTTTAACTAAGAAGCCAAAGTTGCATCAACTTACATTATGAACAACTAATTTTATAAAATGTCACACCTCAACAGTTCCGCAGTCACATTCCTCGCCCTTTTCAACAAAAGCATTTCCACAAACTGGGCCTCCATATAATTCACCCTCATTTGGTACATCTAGTAGACAGCTGGTGTCATAGCTCTGCAAAAACTCCTTTAAGGACGATTTACTGCAAGTACTAAATAAATCAGGGTAAACATACCTGTTGGAAAAGTATGTAAGAAATGTTACGGTCTGTGAAAAAACAGCAGAAACCAAATACAATAGTTGCCTATCTCTTGTGCCATTGCATAAATGTATTCTAATCAAAAGTATTTTCAGTTAGCCTCACCCAATGGTGTCTGACATGACGCAGCCCTTGTCAGAAGAGCATGCACAGTTTGAATCATCATGAGACATGCCCAAATTATGTCCCATTTCATGGGCAATGGTAGATGCCACTGCAATGGGATTTTCATTATGGTCCTTTGTAAAGAAAAAACACCAAATGTCATTATATAATCCACCACAACCAAAGCTTTTTCAAACATTAGAAAAGTAAAATTTTTAATCTATTAGTTTACATATGCAAACATATGCTCATAAAAATACCTGATTCACAGCACCAGAGGATGAGGAGCACATAGCATGCATTGGGGCCAACCCAACTGTTGTTCCTTCAAAATCTACACCACTGATGAAAAAAGAGAACGTGAGGCATAAAAGTTTAATGTTTTAAAGCTTGTGGTTAGATGTATTTAAGGATAAATACATCTAACCACAATATTCCCTTATATATTTAAGGGAAGTGTGTAGTTTGAGTAAAAATGTGGCATTCACGGCTCAGAAAGTGATTAAGATGAGCAATCAGTGACTCACGTAACAAACTGGGCATTGTCATGCTTCTTCCTCTTGAGAAGGCTATCTTGACGCCATAGTAGAAATCGTTCCAGAGTAACTTTTGGTATATCGCTGACATCAATCAGGTTTCTATTAGACCAAATCTCAAGCCCAACCAACCTGACACGTAAGTTTAAAGGCCGGTAAAGCTGAACGTGGACAACAACAAACAATTATATAAATAATATTTTAAAAAATAATTTAATCATCATGCATAACCTGTTAATTAATGAAAGACCAAAGTTGTCTGATACCTTGTCTACGTGATTTGCAACCAACATCATTCTTTCTTCAATCTTCTTGAAACTTCCAAACTTCTGGTACTGAAGGAAAATATGTAGATATATTTTAACAATCTACATATCAGTACTCAAGATATTTTTCCCCATTAAAGAAATTCGTACCTCTGTATTATCAATGACCAAAACCATCTCAACAATCCGCTGTCCTCCTACGGGGGCTTTGTTTTTCTGAAGAACAGTGGAAATAAAGTTATTGTCATAAAACTGTTCATTGTAAACACATTATAAATAAGATATTGAGGTACAAATTAAACATGCTGCTTAATTATGAAATAAGGAGCGAGTATATGATTATTTTCTAAGTTGGAAACCAACACTAAATAATATATGGTTAAATATATGATGCTAAACACAGTATATTTCTTATATAATAAGCTTACATTCCACAATAGATGATTACTTGCTTGAATACATGCCATTAATTTACTGCACAATTCTGCCATATGGACATTACTTTGATAAAAAATTAATTGAAATGTAGAAACATTTATATCATGTAAAGCTGTGCTGAAGCAATATGTATTACAAAAAGCACCATATGAACTAAACTGAATCATTAGAATATCATTACCATATTTTTGCCTTTATACAGCCCACTAGACTTTGGACCAAGGTCATAGACGGTGTCATTAATGTATCCAAAGACCCCTTGCTTGGTCCTTAAATGCTCTTGCTTATAAATTGCATGGTCACCATCCACAGACTCTTCTAGGGGCTCAATCAAGTAAACTTGATTTTTGACCCTCAGAAACCCTCTAAATGATGAACAAGATACAATATATTAATGAGGGAGAAATGTGAAATATTTGTTGATATTAACTGTACACATTTAGAAGTTATTTAGATCACACTGTTTAAAGCAACTTATTAAAGGCACAGTCCAAGAAATGCAACTCTGAAATATCTTTTTTACTGTACACAAAGTGGACTCAGCGTATATTTAACACATTTTGATACTAATTTTAATGCATTTAATATTCAATCACATCTATAGTTTACAAAATTGGCTTAAAATTGAAAATGTTCTTACTCCATGCCAGAGCAAAGTCCAACACTGACTGAAGATTCCTCAAAATTATGGACATGTCCCTGATAGTAGCAGTGATCCTAAAGTCAAAATCATAAACAGTTGAGCAGTAACATTCATATGTCAAACAGAAACAAGCTACTATTTAAACATACAGTGTTGTCTGAAGACTTTGTCTCTGAAAGCCCATCTTTGGTATAATGTGAGAGGGTGTAATGTTTTCCTAAAAGCTCCCTGTTGAAAAAGAAAGAAAGAAGGAAAGAAAGTTTAATTAGTCTGGGTATGAATACAAGATCAGAGTATAAGTTGTTATATTTCTAAACAGCCATATTCTCACCTATTTTTGTGCAAAGAAATTGTGAAGTTCCTCCCATCTACAGCCAAATCATATTCAAGATGTTCAGGATATATCTGAAAGGATGAAAGCAAGCATGCATGAATAAAAGTCAAATCAAGCATCCAAAGAGATGTCAATATTATTTCAGTTTACAAAACTAGTCTGAAAAAAGCGGACCTTGAGAGCAGAGGCGCTCCTCCTCGCTCGCTCTTTCAGAGCCTGAGGTCGGAGTCGGATCACATCATAGCGCATCACATGAGGTAAAGCTGCCTCGAGATTCTCTAAAGCAACAGTGAATAAACAAAGCATCAGTATGTGTTACCTGTAAATTAAAAACGCATCACGCACCGTGACATGATTCGCGCTGTAAAATAATCTTCATAAAGCTGCGCGCTCACCCCATGTATAAACAAAAGAAAGCAGTGATATAAATAATCCAGTGTATCTCATGGTTCACTGTCCTGTGGACTCGCTCCGGGACTCGTGGGCAGCTGTGGGACCTTGACTACTTGAAAGTTCAAGCTCCGCCTCGGTTATCCGGTAAATTAGCATGAAGAGACTACCTCCTCGTCCGGTAACAGCAAACCGGTCACTAATGAGTCACGGGCCTGTAAATGTGTCAGTATTTTTTCATTGTGTAAATGTGGCACAACAATACTTTTTAATTATTTGTTTTGTTATTAACGATTTCTAGGCTACATTAGACCTATGTAGCCTAGGCCACCAGACAGAATATAATTTAGAGCACTTTTCAACTCTGTAACTAAATCAAATATTATTTCTGTTCAAATTAATACTACCTCATAGAATCCTCCGATAGTCGGTTTAGATGGGGGAAGATGCGCCTCTAAGGAGAATGTGCTGATATTTTTAAATTACCAAATTTAGCAAGTTTCACAGGATGATACATCAACCATGATATTAAAGGAAATTATAAGTGCTTCACAGAACCAAATTATTCATAAATTGCCTGTCTAGGGCAAGAAGCCTTTAGGTCTGGGGTGTCAAACTCGATTCCAGGAGAGCCGGAGCCCTGAAGAGTTTAGATTAAACCCTAATTAAACGCACCTGATACAACTAGGATCAAGTCCCTTATGCTTATTTGAAAACTACATGGTATGTGTGTTTGAGCAAGTCTGGAACACACCTCTGCAGGGCTCGAATTAAGTTTGACACCTCTGATATAAATATTTAATTGCTTATATTTTAATCTAATATCACATTAGCAACGCTGTGAATTCCAATAACCTATAAGTTTAAATAAATATCGAAAATGTCTAAAATACACATCGTAGCTTTATTTTTGTTCTGCTTTGCCAACAGAAATTGTGCAATTTCCTGGAAGATGTCATAAAGGACATAAGAGTTGGGAAAGAAAGTGTAATTGAGGACACAGGAAACACACGCACACGTAAAATAAACACCATTTAAAACAACATTCCAAATAAAACTTAAGCTTCTTAAAAACTTACTTTAATATTTTGACTAGAAAAAAATAATTTAAAAACACTTGGATTAGTTATAAATATATTGCCAAACTACATGAAACAGTAAGACAATAAAAAAAATTATTGTCGTTTAAGGGAACTAACTGATATAATTTAAATTTGTTTTTTTGTTTTGGTCAGTTTAGCCAATATATTGAGATGTTAATTATTAATATAATTATGTGATACTAAGGACAAAAGGTTTGGAAAATGGATGAAGAGCAAAACTGGAATGACTGTGCTGACATCCTGTGGTTATATTCCGCAGGTGCACTTTTGACAGTTTTGCTTTAGTTCCTTTTGGTCCTGCAGGCAATGCTTATAAGACTTATATGTAAAACTATAAAATATAAACCATGTTGTAATTATTATGTTGAACTTTGTTTTGTATCAAAATAAAATGGCAAGACAGCTTCTCAAGCAATCGTACACCCTGCGTGCCCTCCTTAGTTTGAGGACTTTTATTTTGACACGGAATCCCAAGGCGGTTGTAGGCTTCATGTAGTATGTTGATACAATGCTATAGCTAGAATAAAATGATGCAACCTGAATTAATTGAACTGTTGGGGTCTGCAACACCCAAAATTCTTGCGGAAAAGATACCGGTGATTGAAAATAGGGAATCGGAGTGGCTTGGTTTACAACAAAAAGAAAGTGGGAATGAAAATGCTGCTTCTCCTTTTAGCTTCAGACCTCAACGACTTCGACTTGCTGCAGAAGATGAATTTTTTGAGGTTTGTAGATTGATCGTTATTTTTTATTGCACTTCAGAAAAGTTCCTTCCCTTTGCTAGTATAGAAACAATTTCCTGTTTATCTCTCAGTGTGTGTGTTACTTAAGAGTGACGAAGTTAGTAGAGAGTACATGACTGTAATGACGTAATGTTGGGGTATTTAGCAAAATCCTTATTTCTTAATGTATAATTCAACAGGATGGCGACATACACAGGCACATGTACCTGCAGGATGTCGTGACGGCTATTGCAGATGATGAACATGCTCCGACGTGAGTAACGTGGTTTCACGATTAATATTACTTTATAAATTAAGCAAATATGAATTAAGAAATGATTAATGATCATAAGTGAATTGATAGATGCAATTGAGATCATTAGTATTCATCTTATTGGTTAAAGCTTTTAAAACTAAATTGCTAATTACCATGTCTATGGAGAATATCAGTCGATGTTGTTATATTAATGGTCAACGGACTGTATCTTTCTTTCTTTGTGGCTGTCATTTTGTAATTTGACAGTGTAGATTTTAGTATTATTATTGAGTAATGTCATGTCACCATATCAGATGAGGTCAAGTTCTGGGAATCTCCACCATAAGTTTACTGGTGACTTCACTTGGATGAGTGCTAGAACATTTTGAGCAACTGACTTCCTCTTGAATTGATACAATGTGCCACTGATATTTCAACCCTCTTCCCAGTATCTCTGAGTTCAGGTGTCACATCGCGGGATGCAGGCAGTTATTTGACACTTTGGAAGGGTATGAACACCACTACAATTCATTACATCGAAATGTGTGTTCCAACTGCAAGCGCTCATTTCCATCAAACCGACTGCTGGAGGTGCACATCCTGGAGTGGCATGACTCTCTCTTCCAAGTCATGGCAGAGAAACAATGCATGGTAATATCATTTGTAACATCAGATGTTATAGGAGTGTAGGGAGAGATGGATATTGTTGTATGAAGTTGTGGGTCATGTTAAGTGGTATTTGTAGGATTAAATGTTTACTAGGTCTAGGCTGATGATACACAGGGCAACTTTTTGAGCAATGTTGCTCGGGCACTTTCCCACTGAGAATGGGTAACATATTTCTATCTGGATACATTAGATTGGTTTTGGGCCCTGTGTCTCCCCTTGTTGCACACTGATGGCAACATTAATGAAAACGTTGCCCCTGTTTATAATCAGCCTTAATTTTATTTACTACATTTTAATTAAGTTGATAAGGATTTAAATGTCATTGCAAGGCAGCCTTCAATTAATTAATTATTTAAGAACAGCGGCTGCAAAAAAATATATATATATATTTTAGCAGTTTGTTTTTGTATTTCATACTCACAGCACATATGCTTTTGATGCTTTTATATCACTCTTGCACTGGAAAACTACATAAAATAATTTAAAAATATATATATTCATAACTATTTTATATACATCAAAATCAAATATCTTATGTAGCGAAATGCTGCCACCTACTGGTTTCAATAGCGAGTTGCTTTAATTCATTGCGTGTTTCAGTAGTTTGAAACCGATTTTAATGGGACAGAAATACCAGTTGTAAAAGAATATGAGCACGTTTCCTCCTCCCTGTTTAAACCAGCAAATATATTTCAGTTTTGCTATTTTTATGAAAACATTTTATTTTTGCTGATTGTGTGTTGTTAATCTCGATTTTCAGTATGAATGCTTGGTTGAGGGATGTGGACTGAAATTCAAAACAAGCAAAGAGAGGAAAGATCATCTTATCAGAACACATAGCTATCCAGCAGACTTCAGATTTGACAAAGCAAAGAAGAGCGGAAGGTTTGGTGTTAATACTACTGTAAATTATGGGCCATTTTAGAATATAGGAATTTTAATTTTGCTCTCATATCCAGTCATTTAATATTTTACCCTAAATGGCCTAATATAATTAGCTACTTTTATCACTTTAGATTTTTATTTATTTATCATAATCTCATGCTAATCAACAGAATGCGAGAAAGAAAGACCCAACAGAAGAAGGATGCAAATATGGAGGTTTCTGAAACAGCAACTGTTCACCAAGAAAGCGAGTCGATGGACTTCTCCTTGACCCCGGACCCAGAAAGCGTGAAGACTGTAGAAACAGAACCAGTGCAGACAGCTAATCTAAAGCCAAAATATTCATACAAGTGGGTGAATTTATGGTCATGGATTCATATAAATGATTAAGTTTCATTACCCTGTAGACTCAGTGATCAGAACTATTTGTGTTGATTATTATCTTTCCTCCAGAGTTCCATCATCCATTTGCTTCGGTCAAGGCTCAGTCAGAGGCTTCAGAGGAAGAAGAAAGAAGTAGGCCAGCGTTTTTATTAAATGCAAACAATTTACCACGTTTGCTTGGTAAATCATTTGTTTGTCCAGAGCAGTATTTTTGTAATAAAACTTGTCAAAGCAGTCTTTAAAAATGTCTTGTCTCTTTTTATGGTTGAGATTAGAAATCAGTTGCAAAACTTTGGCAGTCGGTTGTGGAGAGGAGATTGAAAGTCTAATAAGTCTTTAAATATGTTCACAAATATTCAACTTTATAAATATACATTATGTAGCCTATTCAAATAAATGTAAGCGTTTTGAGACCTAAAGGTGCTTTCAACCAATGGCACAAACATGTCGCTAGATGTTTCAGACTCAAATGCGTGCGTGTAGCCTAATGATGGCGAGTAAAACTCGCGCAAAAACTACTAATTAAAAACTCAAGACGCGTTGCAACTGATGTATTCTCGCTCGTTTTGACGAGGATTTGGATTTTGTAACACTATAAATAACATGAAGGTTATCTGAAGGGCTCGTATCTGCATGTAGTCTACTTAAAATTTTTTATTACTTTTTTTGGTCGTGAAGTTAAACGTAAAACGTGTGATATTTTATTTTATACAATGCTTTATTTTGCTTGTTATTGGAATATGTTTCTTTTTTCTGTGTATTATTAATATAATCTTCATGTCCTTGATATTATTATTAGGCTATTATTATCATTATTATTATTGTCCGTTTAGCCCTGATTATTAGCCTAAATTAAACGTTTGTTGTCAGTATCCGAAACAATTTAATACATGGAGCAACAGTTAAACTACAAATTATAAAAGCGAGCTACTTAGCGCATCGATTAGACTTTTGATTTAGGTTTATGTATGACAAAACAAAACAAAAATCATCTAGCGGAGTACTGAAATAAAAGTTTTTAAACGTAGAAATAATAACATTGTACACTTCAGTCTCTGTGAGATTTATTTTTTAATGCAAAAGATTATTTTTCTAATTTGTATATACATATAAAATATACAATAATTTACAGAAGATAAATGTAAACAGTGTATAAATATCAGCAATTCTATTTGTAATTTATTCAAATGGGGAATGCAAAATCTGTAATATATACGTGTATTTACAATGATAAAAATCTAGACATTAATCTTACAACCTAGCAAACTAGCATACATGTAGTCTACTGAAGGGATTATGGCTAAACAGGCGAAAAATCTATCAACAGGCCAAAAGTCCTCTGTATCCAACGTTTGGGAGGTGAAGTTTAGTAAAAAAATAAAAATGGTATAAAGGACGATGCTGGTTGTCTCTGCATCTAGTTCCTCTTCAATAAAGACCAACAGAATAACAAGCCACGTATTTCAACCTAAGACTGGGTAACCTGTCAAATTAATGCAAAAAGGAAAAAAGACCTATGGGCCTATTGGTAGTGTTTTCGCAAATTGTAGCTAACTGGGTACAATCCTTGTAATAGGCTATGCTAGAAAATATTTGGTTTGCGTGAAAAAACACGTATTCATTTTTTAAAAGGCTCACATTGACCATCTATGTAGGCCCGAATTTTGCAGCCTATAGCCAAGTAATTGAAAGTAGCAATCTCATAAGACATAGTTGAACTGTACTGTCAGTCGCAACAAGCTCTTTAAGTTAGAAAAATCTTAGTAATAATTATAAGGTAATTTCTTTAAGAGCTTTGTTGGAACTGGTACAGGCCATGCATACATTTCAGAGCACACTAGGTGTTTTCTAGCGCATCTCTTATTAACAAGTGATACTGATCTAGACACTTGCCAAATCGGCGGTGCCCTCAGTAGAAATGATCTCTTTCAAATTATTTTCTCTGAGACTAAGACAATTAGCCACATTATCTGTATGCTTAGATAATACAGGATAAAGTATTCAGGAAAGAGTCATTACACTTTTAAAGCCAATTTGTGGACTCATACTTTTGGAATAAACTGTGTAGATCACAAGAGTAATATCTTTTAAATTGCTGTAGAGTTCTTTAAACAAAACATATTTTGCTCTTATTTCACTCGTCTTCTGACTGGCAGAACCGCTCGTGCTACAGACGGTGAACTGAAGGACGTGCTCACAAAGTTAAGACAAATAATACATTCCGTAGGTCACCGGCCCACCAAAAAGTCCTGGGACTGGTAAGGCAGGTCTAGGAAAGGAACTGGACGGTCCGTAGAGGGGTGGAGAACCAACGTGTGTTCCGAGGGGGAACGGAAAGGCGAACGCAGGTAATAATGGCTTGGTTGCAAGTTTGAGTTTCTCTAGTTCGGCCTCTTGTAGTCTTTTTGCCTTTGCTCGCCTGTTTTGAAACCAGATTTTAACTTGAGTCTCTGTGAGGTTGAGTGAATTGGAAAATTCCGCTCTCTCTGCAATAGAAAGATACTGTTTTTGACGAAATTTTCTCTCCAAAGCGAGCAGCTGTGAGGTGGTGAACGGGGTCCGCGGTTTTCGGTTGTTCTTATGCTTTCTGAGGGTGCACGGAGGTGGACTTGAGTGCCCTGCGAACAAATAACAAAACATTGAACTGATTAGTTTGACAAATTATATTACAGTGATATTACTTTAGGCGACATTAAATTACACTGCCTTGATAGTTACTTTTTCTGCAGAAAGCAACGCGTTTATTTTCAGCATTATGAGGAGAATAATTATGCATTAGCCTATGTGCGAAATCAGGTTAATATTAAAATGTCTACATACAGATATGGAAATATAGCCTGTTTTTTGTCATTCAAATCGATCCACTAAACTTTCTTTTTTTTTTTTTGCAACTTGTCTTTGCAGACGTAGCTGGTCGACTTGCTGGATGACATCAGGCTCTTCCTCTCCACGCCTCACATTCTTTTAATTTGTATACAAAAGTCTAATTTTAAATCTAAACGAGCTTGATTAAATATAGTATACATATTGCTCGATTTTATTTTTATCAGTGCGTTTTACTATAGCCTAGTCTATGTAAAGCATGCATGTTTTAGTCTATAATATTATTGACAGGCTTCCCTGCTGAGCCACTCACTTGGTGGAGAAGTGTACGAGGGAGTCTGAAACCAGCCGGACTGTCCCTTGTCATTTAGTTCTTCCATATCTCCTCTTTTGCAGTCGGATAGGTTGGAGACGCTCTCCACTGGGATCTTTCTATCTGCGTAAAGCGCAATGGGCGAGAGCCTCAGCCGCTCATCTCCACCGGAGGTCGGAGAAATAATACCAGATTCAGATGACGTGTATAAAGTCCGCGTGCTTGTTCTGTCTGATATTAAAGATTCCACACTGAACGGAAGACTCAGCGCCTTGCCTTTACATCCTTTGACAGCCGCTTTATCGTTGCTTTGTGCCTCCTCTTTGTCTGCGCTTTTGCCTTCCTGTAGTTTTCCTTCTTGGGAGAGTGGCCCTTGAAAAGAATTCATCATGGATGATAAAGGGGCCATACAATAAGAATATGAGTCGTCCTGAATTTTACTCGTTCACCAGTGCCTCTCCCTTCTGCCGCCGCGCGTTTGCGACGCTTGCCTCACTCTTCTAGCAGAGCGCACTCGCAGCTATAAACTTCCAAAAGTTCTCTTTTTTCCCTGCCGCCCTCCAATCGGCTGGACATTTCACCCACATGACTTTCCGCGTGCCCGTCCTGATTGGTCAAACCAGTTTCTTTGAGACGTCACAATGATTTTGAAAGAAATGTTGCATGGTTAATCATACTTGTCTTGCCGAGGTGGTTTATTGATTGCTCTGGGGGCTCCAGTCTTGGAGGCAAGGAGCCATTTGAGAAGTTTTGTTGCAATTAACCAGAGGGGATGTCTGTATAGCGGGCCTCCGTACTCATTAACTGAACTCTTATTGGAAACATACAGCGAAACAAACCATTTCCTTGGCTTATTCGTCCACGATTTCTGAGAGTTTTCTTTATAAAAGCGCTGTATAGTGGAGATAGTGGAAAACGTTTTTATAACGCATGTGGGATAGAATTTTAAGGGGTTTTATTGAATGTGTAGAAAATTAAGGCCTGTGATATACTACTAGTTTTTTTTCCTCCGAGATAAAGATTTTTTTTTATTTTTATTTTTTTACTTTTTTAAAAAAAAATTAAATTCTAAATCGCATAGTCTGTTTCGCCTGAAAAACAAAAACCAGTGTTTAATGGAAAAAACAGTCTCAGCTTTTTCCGTAAAACTGTGACGGGACAAAATGATGTGACTGAACTGACTATGATTTTGTCACGCTGCATTACAACAATTTAAAGCTTGTCTTGGCCCTTTAAGGCTGCAGAAAGCCTCTATTGAGGCGCAACTGGCAACCCCTCACCGAAAGTCAAAGCATTTCATAACGCAGACAAGCCCTGTTTTGGAAGGCGCCAGTCTCGGCAAGATCAAAAAGGAAGCTACCTCAGGGAGAATATGCAACAGTTAACTCCACTTAACCAATTGTCCTAGACGAGTTTAATGTCAAGGCAATAGCCAGAGGGCAATCAGTTCCCACAGACAGCGCGCAACATTGAGTTAACTGTTGCCTTACTACATCTCCTTTTAGAAAGGTTTGGACTTGATCATTTTTTATTATCGGAGCATGTTTACTTTGCAGATTTATGTGAAAATATAAAAGGGAAAATAAGGCGGTAGACCATCGTAAAGTTTCTACTCTCATTTTAAAACGAGTTAGGCCTTTTTTCCAAGGTAAATTCAAATTAATAACCGACGATTAATAATAGGACAAGGTTTTTTTTCATATTGAATTTAAGAAATTTTTAATTTTAAAATCATGCACTTACTTTAAAACTCATACTATGCAAACACTTAAAAAATAATTTTACATTTGTGAAACTGTTGGTTTTATGAGTCGGATAGCGTCCTCATTATGGATCATGACATTGGTTTGATCGGTTTCAAATGCTAGTGGAATTAAAATGTAGCTGTTGAAAAAAGAAAATAAAAAAAAACAGTTGGGGGTTTAAAGTCAAGACGGTGTGCTATTAGAAGCTTTCTATTTTTTTTTTCCACCTCGATAGATGACCCGCTAAATTAGGTCAGCTGTTATTAGCCAGATGTGTAATTTATATGAATCTATTTCAGAACCACGATTCATCGTTCACAACTGCGGTTTGGCAGTGATTCTTACTCAAAACAGTGATGCAGTCTGATGTTTGATATTCTGTAAAGTTTAGTTGCTGGTGCAGCCTATTAAATATTACATTGTTTAGTAATATTTGTTAGAAATATTAAGAAATAAGACAAATGCTTTTTCTATCTATAACTATGTTTTTTTGATATGAGTGTTGTTGTGGACTTCATGTACATGTCTTCTTTCAGCCCAACAACACCGATGAGAAAAAAGTGGACTGCTTTTTCTGCTGATCCACAGTGCCTGCTCTTGGTAAGGCGGTATTTCAGCGAAATCCTTGGTGAATGTAATTGCTAGGCCCATGTAACCTCCTCCCATGAGAATACCACTCCAAGTGTTCTTCAAAACCAGTGCACATATTGAAACATTTACTAAGGAAGTGGTTCTCTGATTTATTACAAAGCAAAATTCTGTAAGTAGTGTAGTGTGTCTATGTGCTACTCATTACCCCATAATGGCAGAAGCTGACAGGGTTAAGATGTGAAAGAACCCAATCAACTGTATTTATATAAACATGAGTATAGAAAACAGGACCTTTAAGACGATTCACTTGTACCCTGTACTGACATATAATGGAATATTTTCATATCTTCATATCATTAGCTTACTATCTACTATTCTGATTGTCTTCACCACTCTGTCTTCTCTCCACCAATAAACTGGTGTGTGTTGGGCGTTCTGGGGCAATATGGCTGTCGTCGCATCATCCAGGTGGATGCTGCACATTGGTGGTGGATGAGGAGATCCCCCGCTCACAATGTAAAGTGCTTTAAGTACCCAGGAAAGCATTACATAAATTTAAGGGATTAAGGAATTATTTATATTAATTATCTGAAATGGAGATTTTCAAAAGTCTAGTGATTAAAAAAAATACAGTTATTACCTCTTTAAAGAAAGAGTTTTTTTTATGCAGAAAAATCTACTGACAAATTAAATGTTCTAGGCATTTACATGGCATTAATGTGACACGTGAAATATTTGCTTTTTGATTGCACAAGTGGACTGTAAGATGCTTCTGAAGATATGTGCATATATGTATATAGATTATTTTCTTTTTTCCTGGTACTACCACAATTTAAGCCAGAGTTAAGATCCTGTAAAGTGTGCCACAATGTCCTCATTATTTGTTAACAAACCAAGCTTTTCATATTCTTAGAGCCAATGTCAGAGTTGATATGTTAAAAGACCACATTAAGATTTCTATCTGAGGACATTGCAGTTGCCTTTTGCTTCTATATTGCTATTAAGTAATTTCCTTTGCCGTCATCTCAGGACATTATTTCATCTCTGGGGAATTCAATGTCATGCGTAACTTTCCTCCAGTCTCCCTAGTCTCTCAACCTTTTTTATTGAATAATTAATTTTTCCTGTTACTCTTCTTGAGGTCAGTATAATTACTTGAAATGTAAACACACAATGTTATTCTTTGGGAATCCCTCATGATTTGACTATTGCTCTGCCAATGGAACAATTGCTCTTAAGCAGTACAATACTGTTTATGTTAGTCCTCTGTGCATGAGTTCAAAGTTTTGCAAAGATCTGGTTCTTGATGGAATGTTTGTCTATGTCCAAGGGGGGTTACATAGATTTCTCATGCATCCTTAGCTTTGATTCTCATGTTTAAAAAAATACAGCCAAGCAGAATTCTACGCTGATTGCTGAGAGACTCTTGTGGTTGGAAAATGCATCTTTTCAAAGGGAAAATTGTTGGGAAAAGTTGTGTCAGTTATAGAGTGATCCATTTCTGTTTGCTCCTAGTTCACTGGATATAAGCAAACTTAAGTGTTTGAAAACAGAAAAACTCACATAGTTAAATAAATATTCCAGATTTACATGACATTAAATGTCTTTTTAATGCCAGTTTAGACAAATGTTTCAGAATCATGCCAATATATTGTATGATGCAATAGTATTCCTACACAAATAGTTGAAGTTCTAGTTAAATTGGCATCGTCTTGGCCCAACTGATGTTAATAGTTCAAGACGTTTCATACCCTCTCCAACCGTGCTGACATGCTGTACATCGAGCCAATCACAGATGTGTGGTTATGCCAAAATACAGAGAGGCAACTCCCACCTCACACATACACATGCCCTTTATGGAGTTTAAGGTCACAGACCTATCTCATCTCTGAGGTTTTACAGCTCTATTTTGTGATCTCATCCTAGCATGTTAGTGTCTTTCTGATCTGTGCTTCATTTCTCTTTGGACCATGAAAACCTTTGAGAAAGCAATACTTCTAAGCATATAAAATCTTTGACTGTCATCGTCACAGATTTCCATCTTCATAACCAAGTCTATGCTTTTCTGTAGTCTCCGCGAAAATGGACTGTCTACAAACAGTAATTCTTGCGGCATATCCGTACAGATTGTATTGGCATCATGTTATGATAACCATAGGCTTTTAGACGATCAAAGAAAATCCTTGCAGAGGTTTCAAAGGGCGCAAGTAACCATTTTAAATGAGATCAGTGTTTCTGAATACTCCAAGGCACAGAACTTGAACTTTTGGCTTAAAGGTTTTTGTTTTTTTAATCAGATCTTGTTCTATGGATAATACTTTGGCTTGTCAAAATCAATTTACATACATACATTACAGTAGTCCCATTTTGAGGGTTTTCATCTCTGTATCAAGCAGTGTCTTAGTGGGGTGCAGTCTCTCCATGCTGTCCTTAAATTTGGCTGCTTTTCAGCCTTTTGTGCATATTAGGTTCTCGCCCAAGATTTAAGTTTTGATAATTATAATTTTTATTTTTCCATTCTGTATGTCCATATCATTTAGTGGTAGGAGGTTATTGCTTGCAAACGATTTGAGCCTGTTAAATCAACAAAATTATGCAGGACAATATTCAGAATATTATATATCTATCCTATTATTGCTCGCATTTTTATACATATACCTTTATGAAAAAAATCCCCCTTGAAGTATAATCTCACTATGTTTGGCTTTAGGCTTCCAGAGTGGTGCCCTGTTTCAGAGATTTCCGCCTTTGACTCCAGAAGACATTTCTGTCACAGCGTGGAGGCAAGTAAACTATGTCAGAAGTCATTATAGACCTTGAAAGCAGATCAGTTCTTCAAGGTCGCCATGGAGTAGGATGGACATTTTCACAGTATGACTGAAAGTTGGCTGATCTGATAAAAAGACTCAGAACCTTAAAGGCTTGAATGCAAACAAGTATGTTCTAGAGCAATTGTGCTAATTGTACCTCTTTAAAAATTGTAGAAAAACAGTCTCCTTTAGTCTGTTGTGAGTATGTGTTTAACGAGTAACTCTTGTTGTGTTGCCAGGGTGATCACAACAGTGAGAGCCAAGTTTTGTAGAGTATCCATTTGCTTAAATGTTAAAGAGCACTTTGAAAAGTCGACCTAAGATGAAGTTGTTGCCACAAGGGACATTATGTCCAGTAACTGACCATTCTCATAAAAATCCAACAAGTGGCATCAGGCTCCAAAAGGATTACATCTGAACATTGTTCCCGGGTTTTATAGAGACAATTGGAACCTTAAACCCTTGTCAGAGGCACAATGGGACACAGTTATAGCCCTCTGTGAAATGGTGGCCAAGATGAAGTGTTGATGTGACAGAAGTAGGCAGAGCGCAACGGCTGTATCCCACTGAGGGAAAATTAAAACGATCACTTACATCTCACAAACATGACTTCGCCAAGTATGAGGAGAATTACCCTTTTGGATAATGATTATTGCTGTATCAGTGACAGCAAACAAGAGCAGCAATTGAATCCCAGGCCTGCCAAAAGTGTTATGTAAATGTTAACAAAACCTATATTACTCTAGACTGAGGTGTAACAGGCCTGGGCCGAGTTACTTCTCTTCACTTTCTGACCGGCATTCTCTTGCCGTCTTTTTGAACTAGAACCCAATGGGTTTTTGCGAGTGAAACCAGCGGAGGTCAGGCCTCATAAATGCTTAACTACCCCAAAAGGGAAACTGCTTTGGCAAGTTGGGCTTGTGTTTATGTCCATGCGCATAGGGTTTCCTTAAGATTTTTTACTCTGCCCAGAGGGGGCACTTAAAACAGAGGCCTCCGGTGACACGGATAAGTAAAAAGTTTCTTGACCTTTTATTTGACTTAACAAGAGCTTGACCTGACCCAATCAGTTTAGGCTAACATCATGGCCTCAATCCTAGAACCATTTGACTTCCTCACAGAAGAATCTTGCCTGCTTTAGCTCAACTGTCGCACTCATGTTTTCGAACAATTATAAGGGTAAGCCGCCCATGAACTGCTGAGCATCCCAGCTGAGAGATTGAACCTACCACAGAGCCATGAACCTATTAATGCAGCTCGTCCATTTATCATTTTTATAAAAACTGATACACATTATTTTGTATGCATAGATTAAAAATGTTTGTGGTCATGAGTGTTTTGTGCAAACAAAAAAGTGCATATCAGATCAAAATCCATGGTATTTTCAATAGCTCGCCTTGCAGATAATAAAGCAAGAAGAAAAGTATGCATATTCTTCCCAAACCTGGCCCCCCTTCCCCCCCATAGGAATGGGATGATGGTGAGGAGTCAAGGTGGTGGAGGGATTCTGAAAGACTAGAGAGAATGAAGGTAAGGCGGCTATGATTATTGATAGTGGTTTTCTCTCCTGGTTTTTGGATAGATTATGTGATTTACTGATAGCGAATTGGCCAGGTTGATTATCTCCTCGTGAAATTAGTTTATAAAACATCACTTGTTGAAAATAACGCAAATGCCAAGCCTAGTCTGAAACTCAACTGAAATCATTTAAAGCAGCATAACGTAATGAATGACTCTCTTGGGGTCTGTATTTTGCTATTTTACAGCTTGTTAGCTGGCTAACTTTACTAGCTACAAAGCACAAAGAAGAGGAAATGAAATAATTCGGTAGTCAGCAATGAAAGCTGAACACATACAGTGTGTTATACCATTCATTGGTTTAAAAGAAATACATCTTTTTCTTTTGTAGAATTTTTTTTTTAATTATTAGACTATATGAATTTGTATATATGAATAGAAATTTTGTTTTTTATCATAATTTTTATGAAGTGAGGGAGTCCCAAATAAGATATCTTCTTTTGTGTTCCACAGAAGAAAGTAAGTCATACAGGTTTGGAACAACATGACGGTGAGTAAATTACTTTTGGATGAACTATCCCTTTAATGAGAGGATATTGTTATGTGCAAGTAGATTTTGAGAAAATGAGATGAGGTTTTGCAGTGTCATTTTAATGTCAGAATCATTTATAAAACATGCTGTGAGGGAACTGCTTAAATGTTCAAGTTTATCAAGTTTAATTGCATGCCCTGACAGACTAAGCATATTTTTTCATTTAATGGCATTTATAGTCACTTTCTCCTTTTCTCTTCTACTCCAGTGGAAATGTAATATCCATTACACTAAAAAGCAAATAACACTTAAGGTGCACCGCAAAGATGACGGCGGACAATTGAGGCAATTTTTCTGGACTTTAGCTGTAGATTGAAGCCAAGATTTTTGAGGGAAAGCAAAGGACAATGAGCGTGGTCACATGGTTTTGACTGTTGGGATGAGAAACTAATTGTGGCCATTTCGTGGTTTAGTGAGGAACCAAAGAATGTGACCACACGTTCGAATGCTCCATTCGCTCTCACTCTGTCCACAAAATCTCACTGTATGAATCAATGAGTTAGGTTTCCACAGAAGTGTGAATTATCCCTTTTGGTCCTTCAGCCCTACTTTGATTGAAGCCTGACAGAAAACCAGCACTTAATGTTCCTAAGAGCACATTTACTTCAGCAAAAATATAGTATTGCATCAAAAGAGGCAGTTCTTGTGCAGACCCTACTTGTCATCCACTCCAGAAGCATTTGTTTGTACGTCATTGTTACTTGAGTTTATTCAAAGACCATGTTTGTCATCTGAATCATTGCAAATGCAATTCCTGATTTCTCTGTGGCAGATATGCTGTTTTTTGTTTATAATTAGACGCTCAGAGTTCACAGTCAAAAACTGACAAGAAAAGAAGTAAGAGTCAGCATATTCTAGCATCGTACTCATAAAGAAACCCAGAAACCAAACCATTTTCATGTCCTACAAACAAAGCTCAAAATGATACAAGATCCATCTATCAAGAGCACTTTTTAACATGAGATTGATTTAACTGCTAACACTTATTAAGCACTTGAGAATGAGAGAGTGTTTCAAGCAGGGAGATTTCAGAGGCCGGGGGAATGCAGGCAAATCACAGCGAGGCTCTTTAACAGGTACTCACATGATTTAAAGGGTTTACTGCGATTACGAGTGAGACAGGGTCTGAACAAATAAGTCAGGCTGATTGTCCTGAGATTACAATTTCCAAGTCCTCCCATGAAACCCAGAACAAAGGGGAGGCAGGAGAGCAAAGAGGCCCTCTGAATAAACAAGCCTTAAATTCTCACTGAATCTGCTGTGCCACATTTATGAACACTTCAAGCCCCCATGCTCTCGTCTGTGCCGTACGCACAGAGAGATTCCTGGTGGTGACCATAAAAACAGAGAAATGAGAGCAAAATGTTTATTTTACACTTAGCGGAGGCTTGTGTTTTCATGTTGCCTCTTTTGAAATGCAGACTGTGGGTTGGAGGGGTGGAAAGAGAGGGAGGGGGTTGCGGGAGGATGAAAGCTTTGTTGTGCTTGGGTTTAATGAGCTGGAAAATACAATTGCACTTTTCTGACTGTGAAAATTGCTTTGAGGGCATCATAAATTAGCTGCTGGGAGATACTTCAATTGACAATGCTTTGTGTGATTCCTGCACATGGCTCTCTATGTGTCAGGCGGCGCCTTCAGAGGGATTCAGCCGAAAGAACGCGAGGGGATCCGGGACCTCAGTGCCCGGACAGTCAACTGCTTTTGATCCCTTGAAGTCTTTCAGATGAGATTTTCCAAAGTGGTATACAGTGGAAGTCTTGTTAAACCTCATGTTGTGTTTATACAGAGGCCATGTTTGTTAAAATTATGTTCCAGCTGCATTCAACAAGTTGTATTTTTAAAGAGACAATTCAGCCACAAATGGAAATTCTGTCATCGTTTACACACCCTCGTGTCACTGATTTTTCACTAGAAGATATTTTGAATGTATTGAATATATTTTCTGTCCGTATGGTGAAAACAGCATTTCTCAATGTATCTTCTTTCAAAAGTCACACAAGTTTGGAATGATATGAATGTGAGTTGATGATGACACATTTTTGTCGTTTGGGGTGCGCTGTCCCTTTAAGAGCAATTCCGCATTATACAAGTCTCCGAAAGATAGCGTTCCGAACAATGAAAGATGGAACCTCGCATAAAACCGAGGCTTGTGGTCGAATGTTTTCAGTCATGGTCCATATTCTTCCACACAGTACATTTCTGGGGCCTGGACCACAGCACAGTAGAGCCGTCCATCGCCTGCAGGCCTGCATATCTCTGCATTCTAATGCGTTGGTCCCGCTGGGTTTTTAACTTTTGCTCTGTGTAATTGATGGCTTCCACACTCCGGCTGAGTTCCTCGCCCCTCTCCCTGGCAATTGTTAGTATATTTTTGCGGTTCGGGCTCTCAGGTCTGTTATTGTTCTCCAAAATAGAAGTGCAAGAGGGGTCTCGGGGAGTTTGGAAGAAGTGCCCCCCTGATATTTAGTCAGCTCCGAAGGGCACTTTTCATTCTGCCTTTGCAAGCTTGGCACATGCCTTCTGTTACTAAGTGGCTTTGCATTGAAAGACTCCACAGCTTCTATTCTTCGGCCCACTAGGTGCCCAGACTTACAGCTCTGGCAGCTGCTGGGCCCTCCAAAAGGCTCTATAGAGCACTCTCTGCAGGTGTGCTCTCCTGCCAGAGCAATTTCCAATCAAAGGCCCTTTTCAGCCCACTCAATGGGAAGCTGACTTCGTATGTGCCACTGCTCGAGAGTAGCATTCACAATGGACGCCTTCTCTAAACAACATTGCTCATATGGAGCACTGCCACTCTGCCTTTTTCTCTCCGGTTTTTCTGTCTGCGATCAGAGCCAGCGGCTGGCGTGGGTTGCTTTTTTCGGGGTAGAAGACGGGCAGCTTTTCCCCCCTGCAATTATCAAACGAGTTGTTACACATTACTCATAAGGTGTGGCTCTCCCCTCCTCTCCCTCTCAAAGGCCTCCTCTGTTTTTCTGAAGAAACTGCTGGCAAGCTGAGACATCTATTCATTTGGCTACTTGAGTGTAATTGCCCAGCTCTTTGAAGCCTGTGAGAGGCGAGTGATTTCGCCCCTGCCCTTGGGCGACGGTGGCGACATCTCCGGCGACCTCTGCGAGCCCCTGCGGTCGGCGGAACACCTCCGCCAGGGCAGCCACCATACAGAGCGGGAATAATGCTGCCCAGGCTGCTCAATTTCTTCTCCTTTTCATCTCTCCCTTTGAAACTTTTATTAACAACAGCTTTCACACTCATATCAAGAGGCTTAAGTAGACAAGGGAGCTGGACTCCCCGATGCTGATGGGCCGAAAGTCACCACTGCATGACTTTCCTTCACATCAGCAAGGTTTGGAGCCGGGGCCACATTGAGAAAACACAGACTTCTCAGTTCACACCAGTGTGCCTGTACAAACCCCCCCCCCCCTGCTTTCGTGTTTTGCGTGTCATCCGCGATGTTAACGAAATGCAGTGTTATTTGTTTTTGACATAAAGCATATCTCAATCACGTGTCTTCTCTCTGAACTTGTTTCATAGATTCTCTTTGTGTTCTTTTTCCTTTTTAGATTAAATACAGCTGAGATTGAAACTGCTTTAAAATAACATACATTGTATTAGACATGTTTTAGTATGACAAATAACAGTGATAAAAAAGCAGTTGAGAAGCATCGCATGTGCCAAGGAAAAAAGCTAGGATGGGACAGCCTTACCATGGACAGCCTGGAATGCTTTGAAACATCTGAGTGCCTGAACTAATTAAGTTTGGTAAGTAGATGTTATCAGTTCTGGTCTAATTTCACTAAGTACCTTCGAAGGGTTTTCTTGAATCAACTACACTTCATGTTATTGACTGCCTAGGGCTGTTTACTTTTCTCTTAATTACATTCACAATTCGATAGGGTGAATTATTACTCTATTTACCAGTTACCTTAGAATTTTAGACACACCGTGTATGGTGATGGAACACAAATGGAATTACATGTGCTTTAACTTGCGTTACAACATAACACAACTACCTGAATCAACAGAAATGGACAAAATAAAAAATGCAATGAAAGTTTTATCCATTCATCCAATAAGCATCTAATATTCTATTCTGTTCAACATTCCAGATGACACAATATATATATATATATATTTTTATAATCTATATTATTCAGTCTAAGCTACAAATTTATTTTCTATTCACAATTAGCTGTATTAAATAGGATGTGGTGCCATGTTTCAGATTCCTTTGATTCCAAAGTCCTGCCAAAGTTATCATATTTTCCATTGCGCATGTTACATGGAGGATATTTCTTATCTAATGTATTCTGTCTTTTAGGGGGGAAAAAAAGTACTTTTCTGGCTACTTTTATATCACTCCAAGTTCTGTACTGTGAACTTTCAGAACTTGTTATTCTCCAATCCATAGACAGTGATGACAAAGTTGGAGAACAGACCAGGTAGATACCAGACCAGATATGCAGACCAGACTTTCTCCACTGGGCCCTTTGAATGCTTCAGCATGTATGATGTCACCATCCAAACATACTTTGTCTTTCTATGCCTGTCTGAAAAAGGAAACAAATGAAATCTCTCCCACAGCCCAAAGCCAGGCATAATGTCATGCAAAAAATGTATCTATCATGTGGCGAACAGATCTGGCCGTTTGACTAATTCAGCGTGGTTGTAAACAAGTTCTAAAAAAAAGTTCTGCTTGTTTAAGCTGAGAAGGTGAAATACCTTCTTAGTGTGATATTTAAGATCTAAGTTTGCTGGCAGGGTGTACTTTACACCACTGCCTGAAGACATTGTGTCCTGTCTCATGCAGAGAAAGAGAGAGAAAAGAACACAGGGCTATTATGGGTTTGATCTGGCTCCACAAGGCTCTGATGATAGTCTCAGGAGGGTTAGAAGGTCAAGAGATGCTTTCATAGTAGCATGGATAAAACTAAGCCCCGGGAGATGACAGATTGATGAGACTAAATGATATCACTGACTTTGTGCAAAGTATTAAACAAAAATACTTGTAATGAAATACCAAGAGGCAAGATGTCTACATGTCGCCATGGGATGGACAGCAATAAAACCAAACAGGGTTATGAATATTGCATGCTACTTGTATTATTTGCTTTGAGGTTTTTAAGAGAGACGCATTTCCTGTAGCCAAGTCAGCTGGTAACAATTTTAAGACATATTAAAGCAAGTCTTTGCCAAAGAACTTCCCTTTGGGATACTTCAGGAGGCTACGTAAACCAATAATGCAATTATAATCCAGTTTAGTAAGAATCACCAAGTTCTGCATTATTTATATGAGGCACCGTTTAAAAAGAGCCCAAGCTTCCCTGTTGATTTTTAGGAGCTTGTTTTATTTTAATACAGACCAGTAAACTACACATCTTCTCATTGCCAACTGTGGGGTGCTATACCATCTTTTAGAAGAAACTTGATCTTTCATAATATTGTAATTTGAATACAGAAAGCGACGCACTAAACTGAATAAAGTAAACATCATTAAAGTAACTTTCTTTAATGTTTAGCATATAACATGCATTATACTTATATCTTTTTATAGCTTGGACCACTGGCGTCTGTTTAGTCAGAAAATGTGGGTCTTTGCCATGTAGAACGCAAAGGAATGTTTGCGGACAGTGAAAACTTGGGCAATATTCAGCATAAAATACAGTTTAGTGCAAACGTCTGTTATTTGGCTTCAGTTTCATCTGAGTGGGTATGTGAGAGCTGTACAGCATAGTGTTCACATGGGGCATTCGTTATCTTAACAAGCACCATATTTGACCCTGGTTGTATGTTTTTCTCTGTATGTCATGTCCTATTACTGACTCAAATGGCCTTAATGTTTTTTTGGTGCAGCCTTTGAAGGAACAACAGATAAGCAGAAGCAAGTTATGAAATGTATGTGGGCCTACCGTTTCATCTTCTATCAGTTATCTATTTCATTAGGCAGTGATCTTTAATAACATTTTCGTTAATTATCAGAAATGTTATAAATATCCAGACATACACATTTGTTGTTGTTGTTGTTGAAGAAGAGCCTTCTTCCCCTCACACATTGTACTTTATCTTTACAACTTTTACATTTGACCACTGAAAACCATGGCCAGTTTTCTGTGCACCCTGTAAAATCATAGGCCACTTATCTGGCTATGTGCATTTCATTGTTTGCTTGCTTTATTTGTTACAGTATAAGCACACAATAAGCTTCCCTTTACTTCTGACACAAAACTAGAGACAAGCAAAACAATGGGGATGAAAATTGCGCATGGAGAGTCTCAAGTGATAAGCTGCCTTGTTGGTCTTGTATTGTATGCGGTTTTTGCAGACATGTAATTAGGGTTTCTGAGGTCTGGAGCCAGACAATCCCAGAGACAATGGCTCTGAACAATGTGTAGGCCGTACATGTGAACCCTGCCTCTCCCTGCCTCATCACACACAAGGATGTCCAGTTTATGTTAATAACATACAATTAGAAATATATATTCAAGGTCAACCACTTGTTGTGACCACTGGCTGTTTAACCTAGCATATCTGTATCTAAAACCTATATTAACCTGCTCTAGGGACCTTTTGAAACCCTTATTTTTTTGTCTCTTAGCTTCTAATGTTATAGGGAGTAACTAGTAATTCAAAGTAGTGACGACACTAACCTACCTACATTTTGCAATACCTTGATAACAGCTTTCCAAAACAGTGTAGCTTTACTTTTCATAGCGTGACAAAAGCAACATCTCTGACATTGTGTGAACTGAGGAATTTAAACATGGATGCTGGATTAATTTTAGTCAATCAGTTTTGGTTCAATAAAATAACCCAGTTTAAACAATAAATAAATTATTTATTGATTCGTCTGAACCCCTGCTCAGATAAATATATTTTTATTTTCTAGTGATCTACAAGATAATATAATAATATTTATTACAATGATATAATATTGTAGCCGAATGCTGATGTTCATAACTATGTATTAAACAATGTTTATCTGCATGAATGTGGAGTTTTATTTTTATTTGTTATGAGCTTTTTAGTATAAATTGATGGTCAACATTTTTTTAGGTTTTTGTAGTGTAGCTTACTACGTTTTTCTGAAGGATATCTTTACTGTAGTTTTAATTATGTAATAAAATGAGTATTTATGAGAATGACATACTTTAAAAAGCTGCTTCTCTGACACTATGAGTGCACTTTTCATCGCAGTCAGATGATGACACTTAAGATGATTAGATGTACATGCCTTGGAAAGGTCTTTTCAGCATGACTTTCTTCATAAGAACTGTGTAGAAATCTTGATATACTATTGACTAATCAATTGATCTGCTAATAAAGTAATAATACATTGTTTGTCAAAAAAACTATCTTAGCTTGCACTATACAGAACCTCATGATGCACATTTCCACCCATTCTCTTCTATGCCAAATCCTTTTGAAATGAACTTTATTTTGTTGTCGTATCGCTGATCATGTTACATGCATTTTTAAAAACTTTCCATGCTGCACGTGAGGCGTCCTTTGTTCATCCTTGTCTCTGTCAACATCTTTTAGTGCTCCAAATGGATCTGACATAAGCACAGAATCACTCAGATTATTGTAATATCATACTTGGGTTCCTGCACTGGAAAGAATGCCTTCATCACTTCTCTGTTTTTGAAGTGCAGCTCTGTTTCTGAAACCCTGCAGCGTGCAAGCACAAACTTCTCTCTAATCAGTAAAAGTAAAAAACATATTCAGAAGACACCTACTCGGCCGTAAACAACCCTGCTTCACATTAAGGGCTGTTGGTAAAAATGTCATTTTTCGAGTACTGTTTCTATTGCCTTTAAATCAATTGGTTTTGTCACATCCTTCAGGGCTCAGTTTTGGTGCAGAGCAGCCGGCTTCAATTAGTCTGATGGAACCCATGTGGCTGCTATCAGTGCTGCCATCTTCTCCCCACGGTCTCAGAGAAGACTGGCTCCTCTCCATAATAAGCAGAGAGCAAACACTCTCTCTAGCAGTCTGTAATATCACCCCACACCTCTGGAATACACCTCCAAGCTGACCCACATTAAAGCAAACCCAAAGGTTCAAAAGCAAAGGGCCCGGGTACTTCCTATGCAAAGCCCTATAGATATAAATTACCATCTCTTCCTCAAATGGAATTACATTTTGACCAGCACACCTGACAAGTCTTCGGAGGTGACGAGCAGTGCAAATATCTCTGTGATCTTAAATATTAGCTTGTTTAGGGGTTAATCATACTATATAGAGGGGTAGGACTAATCCAATGTTTTAGGAAAAGATGATTATAAGAAGCTTGTGATTTTGTCACAAATAATGTGATGAAATGAACGTACACCGTACACATAATTTTTTTAGTTTAATTTATTAAAGTAAATAAAACAAATATAATTTGAGCAAGTTTTACAAGAAAATACTGTTTTATTCTTTCTATTTCAAAATGTAATTTAACGATACTTGCCATTTCATTTAATTGTGAAATTGACCACCACTTTTTGAATAAATATTGTTTCTATGTATTTTTATTTAAGTGTAGTAATGAGTACAAATCATATTTCATAGTAAATAAAAAGTAATATTCCCCATAATGATTTTAATAATTTTGGTTATTTATGGTGTAGCACGAGGGGGAAAACCAGGTGTCCTTTGATGTTTTGCTGTCACCATTTTGCTAAATTAAAAATGTTGAAACGCTGATAGCTAATTCTTAGTGGTCTCATAAATTAGTTTTGGGCCTAAATGTTTTGCTTTTCTATATAAAAATGCTTGTAAATAGAGCTGTGGTCTCATTGTTTTCATGAAAACATGGTCTGATAGCAATTACCATCTTTAAAACTTGATGAAATTTTGTCACCCCACACCATAAACAAAACATAAAGTATTCCTTTAATACACAGCTTTCCAAACATAATCATGCTACAATTAAGAGCATTTCAGTGAGGACGCACACTGACTCAGACTGTGATAAGGCTTGTTTGATTGGCGTGCCTGGATACACAGAGACCATGTAGCCCGGGGCAGGAGAGTGAGACAGGCGGCGAGAGGCAGACGCTCAGTGAGAGTCTGACTGTATGGGTCACGGACGCGCCACTGGCGGTGCAATCCATTGATCTCCAGCCCCACTGCAGCCGTGGCACCAGTCCAATTAAAGTGTGAAACCCTGAGGGCACAAACAGGAGTGCCGTCATGAGTGCCATCCATTTGAAATGGTAAATAAGAGCTAGCTTTTGTAAAATTGTATTTTGAATGGTTTAATGTCTCTGATATCTCTCAGTTTAGATTCCATTAGATATTCACATCTGAGAAACATTTAAAATGACAATATGGTCTTCATTTAGTATTCAGCAAATTGCCTCTTCAGTGAAATTTGCTTTTACAATTGAATGTCATTTTCTCAAAATTGTCAGAATACAGTGCACTTTCTACGCAAACTTTAACCTAGGATCTATCATAACGATTTGAGACGGCGCACACATTTATTTCATAAGGATGAAAGACCAAAATTCATGAAATCTGATCTTTCAGTTGCAGGCACCATTTCATGCTGGAACAGCATGATCTCCACTATAATTCAGAGCCATTGGAATGGATGGGGCTTTGACACGCAAACAAAAAATCTCTCTAAAGTAAATGTTTCTGCTCAAAGCCAACTGTGATTTGGAATCCCATTATCAAAGCCAACTGTGCTCCGGAGCCTGGACAGCTTGGAGAATCATGTTGTGTTATGTACTCAGAGGAGTCCTCCTCTGCGCCGTCTTTACTCAACTGAGACAACTGCTGCTAATTCACAGTGGAAAAAAATGGACAATGATATATCCCACCTTATTCAGGCTTCGTTTGTAATCCAAATGCTCTGGACAGAAAGTAATTTTCTGCTGGTGCTTTGGATCAAGTGTAAAGATTTCAGAATGCTGGACTGGCAAAGATCAAATTCAAACGTTCTTGACAGTTTATTTTCATATTAGGCTGTATCAGTAAATTTACTGCAAGTTTGATGTCAGTCTATCTCAATGATAAGCAGCCGTGCTGCCTACCTGGAGATTTCACGTTGCAAAGACAACAATGATTAGAATGTGTTAGAATTTGACCAAACAAAGACCCACATAACTTATTTGCTTTTACTTATACTAAAGCTGAGAAAACATTAAGATGAACCTATGTAAAACTACTCACTCAAGCCTTTTTCTGCTAATATATTTCATAATGTTCATATTACCAGGGTGGAGGGGGGGGGGACATTTTAAACTGTCATACAACCTTTAGAAATAATGTTTACAAAGCTTAATGATAGGAAAACATAATGTGCTAGATGTGTTTCCATTCAATAGGATTGAATAATTAAGTGTCTCATGACTCTAAGTACATTTTAAAGACATTTCTGTACTCATCAAATTTTATTTGCACTTCATTATTAGATTAATGCATTTACTCAAAATAAGTATTGTCGAACTTTCCCGTAGTATTATTTGAATGTATGAAGAATGGTTTCATTCCAAGGTTATAAGAATGTTTATCTTGATAAGGTTGAAAGAAAGTTCAGTTAATGTTACTGCTTGAACTTTTACACAGCATTAGCCGAAGTTTCCCTTAGACGACATTTATCTCTGAAACTGTGGAAGATTTGATGATTGTTTGATTAAAATATTTTTTATTAATCATTTAAATAAAACGGCATGATTCTATGTCAAATATTGTTTGGGACGTTAAAGGTTTAATTGACTCTGTCAGCTGTAGTAGATCCAATCCAATCTTTCATCTGTTGTTTAATGTCTTAAGCACCTATTTTAAAAACGGCTCTTGTTTTTTTCTGTAAAATGTTTGGATGAACCCTCAAACACATGATTACGTTACGTTCTGCTCTTGCATTCTGTAAAAACTTGGTTTTGCATCGATGTGACAAATTGATTCAAACAATGTCCTAAACTCTGCAATGATTTTCTCCCATTTTTCCTCCCTGAAAAGTGCAATTCCTCCCCTGCAACAAAAAGCTACTGTAATACTCAGTAGGGTTATCTGTCAGCCCCGCCTCTCCCCCCATAAATGCAGTTCTGCGGCCTGACTGTCTTTAACCCAGCTGATAACGCTTTAGCCTCCTCGTAAAGAATAGGTCTCTTTTAAGTGATCCATTAACGTCCTGTCCCCAAGAGTCTGCCTCAGTCTACTGAAACAAACCAGGAAACCTTGAAGGAAAACAGGATGACAGACAAGCTCCAAGATCAAAGACCCCCTTCGATTCCCTCCTCTCGCTCCCCAGACATCTCCAGGCCTCCTCCTAATGTTTTCAATTAGGGCCTCTGAGAATGTTTCAAATCGTAACGTTATCAATTAGTCAGCAATCCCTGTGTTTGGTTCTAATGGCCTCAAGTTAACAGTGAAGATTTAGTGCCTAAGAGGGAGATATCAGTACAGGAAAGAAAGGTTTTCATGTAGGGGAATTTACGACTGTCTGCCTGCAGGTCTGCTTTCCAGAGTTACATTCTCCACAGAGCTTTTGGGTCTGTAGTGTCCAATCCATTCTGGCTCCTTTGAATAACCCATAATGATTTAAAATAGCGTTGTAATTTTGTCAGTGACAGGTCATAGACATTGTGTTTCTATAACTTCAGAAAACAATACATTGGCCTGTTGCTCTTTTGGAGAAATATATCAACTTGTGTGATTTTATTTTATTTCTTTTTGACTTCCACAAAAAGTTAATTTGTCTGTTTGTAGTTTTTGCTTTTTGTATTCCAGAGTGTAAGTTATAAGAATGGTTTGCCAGAAAAAGAAAATTTGCTGGAAATTTACTCACTAGATTTTCCCCGTCTGAACAGATTTGGAGAAATTCAGCATAACATCACTTATTCACCAGTGGATCCTCTACAGTGAATGGGTGCCGTAATAATGAGTCCAAACAGCTGTTTACAACAATAATCCACATGACTCCAGCCAACCTATTGATATTTTGTGAAGTTAAAAGCTGCGTTTTTTTAAATAAATAAATTCATCAAGACATTTTTAGCTTCCGTTGCTTCTGCCTAAAATATGCAAATTCTATCCATAATATTAATTCAAATGTTAAACAGTTAGATTTTAACATTTTAGAAATGTTCAGCAATTTTTTAATCTTTGGGCAAACTATTCCGTTAACCTAAAAATCTGCTTCATGTGGTAACTTCCAAATTATTATTTTGACTATTTTTCCTTGATTTTCATAAAGGCATAAATATAATTTAATTTGAATAATTATTCCCTAAATCAACTTAAATACATTATGTTACACCAACAAAACTGAATTTAAGAGTTAGATGAGTTAGAAATGATTCCTATGGTAACATTTGCAGTTATGTCCTTGCAAATTGGACAAAATTAAGTATCAAACAAAAAAAATGTTGGTTTCAATTATTTGTATTTAAAGTATCTAACTCAAGTAGACCCTTTAATTGGGAAAACTGGAGAAATTGAGAGAGCCAAACCAAAATGTGCATTTAAGTGATTTGAATTTACCGTATTCGTGCAATAGTGCTAGTGTGATTTTTATCCAATTTGATCCTATTTTTTATGTTTCCTGGTCAGGTCATATAAAATTCAAATTTCATCTAATATTAGATTAGTGTTTACATTGTATATTAACCCCAGTGGGCTTCAGAGGGTCCTGATTTATCCGTTCATTCATTTCTGTGTATTGCTCAGTGACGGCACTCTGGACCTGACTGCATTAGAGAGGTCAGGGGGCTCCAGCTGGCAGGCAGGGGCCACAGTGGGACCTGGAGACGGGTATTTCAGACGCCAGCATGGGGGAGACACTTTCACCTGACTGAGCGCTGGCCATGTGTTCAACCCCATGCTGACTCTGTCCTCACAGTTACCGAGATGCACAGAGTGGCCATTCTGAATTATTGCTGTTGTTCACTGTAAAAGTAAAAAAAAACTTTAACAGAAGCTATTTCTACTTCATCTGATCCATAAAACAACTGGTGTAAGCCAGATTAAATAATACATTTGTGATGAATAAGGTCAGTTAATTTAGATTTTACCACATGATGCTTCATTTGTTAGATGATAAATATTTTTATAGTTTTGTTTGATTCGTTCTCAAACAAATTTAACGTGAGCCTTGTGTTTCAAAGCCATTTTAAGTTGCTCTCAACAGTGTTATGTTAATTAGATGTATGTTGCAGGCCAAAGACTTGACAAAGTGCTCAATCACCGTTTAGTTTAGACAAAGAGTAATTAATTAAATTTAGCAATTAATTAGACATCATTAATAGTGCATTAATTTCTGACAACGCACCGTTGAACAAATCACCTGTGACTCTTAACACACGCTTTTTGTTTAACAAACATCCCACAGATCTCCTTGTGCATTTAAAAAGATCAGGAGTTTACATGTAAGCAAAGGAGCAGCCAAAGGACAAAAAGGGATACACATAAAACGTGCTTTAATGTGTGTCATTTGAGTCCTGGTAAACTCCAGTTAATCACCTATCAAGAAAATGATGAAAAATGGTGTTCTCAAATGTTGTGCATTTCTTCCAGCCAAAAAGACATAGTTTGAATATATCAGTAAGAGATTATAGCCACAGAGTACAATTCTCATTCCCCTATTTCAAGGACATTATGTGTGATAATTCTACCCACAGATCACTTCTTCTACAGTGTCTGGGAATTATGGGTGGAGTATGACAGGAACTATGGCTTTTTTATGTTTTTCTAAAGGTGGTGTTGTAGAGTGTACTTACTGTCTTGAGAAAAGTAGGACACAATCAGTCATTTTTGCCATATATTACTGCAATATTAATTCAAATGAATTATAGAACACCCTAACTTACTTATACTTTAATATACCGTGGGGCAAAAGTATAATGAAAACATTTTCAGATCTTTCAGATGTAAATGTGGTATGCAGCTTACTTTTATTATCTTTTTTCATTAGATTGATTGCAATAGCAAAGTATATTTAACAAGCAGTTTCATATTCCATATCAATTAGGTACATGTCAGTTCTGAATTGAGTAATTACCTTAAAAAAACAAATTCTTCCCTCTTTAGCCGCCAAACGAGAAGTGCCCAGCCTGCCAGCTGTTATTCTCCTGCCAAAAGTACAAAGAACCAAATGCTTAATGGGCCATTTTAGGCCTCCTGAAGTTGTATCTGTCATCCTCTTAAACAAAACATTATTTACAGAGTCTTTATGAGCTCATTTTGAAGTGATTTGTAGCGTGCTTGTTTATGCATCCTGTTTTGTACATGAAAATATAAATTTGAGATAATACAATTTGATGCAATATGCTAGAATTTCATGTCAGAAAAAGTCCAACAGCTATCACATAACCAGTTTAATGGTTAGAGGGACTGTGAAGTGTCTGTGTTTCTGCTACTCGTTGCTTTTCCTCTTCCATGCACGATTGAATTTTTAAGTTATTAAAGATTCGCCGTCACTCTCCCTGTGAAACAGCTGGTGGAGTGTTATGGCTCTGTGGCACAGGTTTGTGTCCCATTAGAGGTTATAGTGCTCTGTGACTGTGTAAAACCATAAAACAGGTCACAGCTGAATGTATGAGTGTCCATTTTCATATTAGAGTAAGAGTGAACACATGTCCCGTTGTGCTGCCACAGAGTCAGGTTTCATTTTTGAAGGCCTACGGTGCGCAGCGATCGAGACTCGTTGTAGATGGCAGAACTACCGCTGACCTCAAAGGTTGAGCCTGGCCAGCTCTCATGACTGTTTATTAAAACTGCATGATTCACGCTCTGCCAAAGAGCCTTTTTTTCCTCGCTGAGAGAGTCTCGTTTATTGTTATCAGGGCGGCCCAGTGTTGCTAAGGAGAGCAGGGGCTGATAGCCTGACATCAGCTTCTTCCAGCCTTACGGAGGTAATTGTTGTTTGACTTTTTCCAATACACAAGTGCATCACTTCACACGCAGATGTAACAGCTAATGTTCTAAGTGCTGGCACAATAATAATGTAATTCAAAACAGAAAAAAAGTGGTTTTATGAAAAAATAGCATTTGCAGAGTGGAAAATGTGTTTAAATAAAAAAGTACAGATCACAGTAAATAGCTATTAAATGGATTTAAGCGTTACCATATGTTTATGCATGTGTTTGTGGCAGGGAAGGTGTGTTTGTGTGTGTGTGAGTGCCTCTCTGTGTTTGTGAACTACAATAAATGTATAATTAGGCATTTTAAAAGAGCCTAATTAAGGGGACGTTAAAATGCAGGGCACCCTGTAGGCATGGCTGTATTTTATTCATGTACTGAGCTTTCAGCAGTTACTGTCCAGCTTCACACCACCGGCTACATTATTGCCTTTATTTGGTCAGTTTACCCTCTTAAACATCATTTAATAACTTTTTAATGCATTTATCACAAAGGTACAATGAAGCAGTGCTGTATGCTAAAAGAAGTGTTCATTCCAAAATGTAGTCATTATTTAGTCACCCTCATGTCAATCGCGGAAAATAAAAGTTCTTTATTGGCATTGATGGTTCCATGAAGAAACTTGAAACTTTCCATTGCACAAAAGGTTCTTTATCATGAAAAAAGTTCTTCAGATGATTACAACATTCCTCATACTAAGATTTTTCTAAAAACTCTACACAGAAAGGTTCTTTTTGGACCTCCAAATGGTTCTTCCTTTGCATCATTACAACCCCCCTGCCCTTTGAACCTTTACGTGCATCTCCCCCAAAATGAAACATTCTGTCATTATTTACAGAACGACTTCAGTGTTCTGCAAATAATGACAGAATGTTTCATTTTGGGGGAACTATCCCTTTAAGAGATACATGATGACTGATGCAATGTCATCATTTACAGAACAGGACCTAAAATCCAGAGAAGATGATGTAGAAAGCATATCATTAATCCATTGCTTTTGCAAAACATAAGTACTTTAATACAGCCGTCACCGCCAAAATGACTTCCATGAGTGGTTTGTGTCACGTTAAAATTTGCAATAAAAATCTGCAAAGCCATCGTAAATCAAGTATCTGTCAGCAGATCAGTGGTCTCATGGTGAATATGAGGGTTGAAGTGTGGTTGAAAGTGCGCTGTCTGTGAGGGGGAAGCCACAGTCTGCCCATGACTGTGCCAAGCAGCTCCAGACACACACACACACACACACTCATATGGCTTGTTTCTGCTCTGGTGTAAAGCACTGGAGAAAGATAGAAGCCACTGAAACTTTGTGGGGGCAGTGAGATGATGTTAAACCTCAAGTGTGATGAACTCTGGCCACTGTGATTAACCATGGATGCTGTTCAGAACAATTGGAATAACAGGCTCCATTCTCACTGAAGGAGGATAAAAGGCTTCCAGTCTGAATTATGTATATTGCTCTTCTAACACCTACATATACAGTACATTTTTATTCATATAGGATTTTTTTATGTAAATGTATATGCATTACTTTAAATTGTAAATAGCACTAAAATAATGATATAATAAAATTAATTGTTTCATATAAAAATTTTTTTTATACATTACCAGTCATTATATCATTACCAAAAATACTGCAAAACTGTTTTCTGTGTTGATACTGTATATTTTAAAATGTAATTTATTTTTGGGATGGCAAGGCTGAATTTTCTGCATCATTACTCAAGTCTTCAGTGTAAAATGATCCCACAGAAAATATTGTAATATACTGTTTTCTTATGCTTTTCTTTTTCTGATTATTTGATGAATAGGCAGTAAATCTTTTTGTGACATTTAGAAATGCATTTTTGCATAATGCATTCTTGCTGAATAAAATTAAAAAAATTATAAATAAAAAAACTATGCTCACTTTTGCTCTTTCTCTACCAGCCTCATTATATATTGCTTCCTTTTTTTCTAAGCTGATATGAAAAAAAGCACCTTCTAAATGAATAAATGTAAGTATATGTTAGATTTACAGCAGGAACCATGAACACATGGACATTATGACTAGTCTCAGTAACTTCCCTCACTGCTTAAAGTCATATCATATTCTGTTCTTAAGCAGCTTAATGTCCATTTAGTACACAAATGGGTACCAAGCTGTGTATTAGTGTTAGAGATGGCCTTTTCACTAAACAGGACTTTTGTGTCGTTTCTTTGACTGCAGTCTGAGCTGTTAAGTGACAAGAGAGATTATCTCAGTCCACAATAGAGCCAATCATTCTCCCCTAAGTATAGGGCCTAAACTCCCCTGAAAAGCATAAAGGCCCTCACATTTAAAGAGCCAGTAGAGGGAAGATCCCATTCATGACTTAATAGCCAAATGAAAGTTCCTAATTCAGCAGTTAGAACTGTGGCGAGAGCTCAGCCACAGCATGTCAGTTCTGGGCTCTGGGACTGAGCTGGCTTTGTTGGCCAGTAACAGTAATGGAGGGGGGTCCGAACGAGGCCTCATAATAACGTCCTGTTGTACAACTCCAAGGCTTTTCCCACGTACGAGAAAGCCGGGGGACAATGCTCCCCGCACTGTTCTCTCTGGTTCCTCTCTCTCCCCCGAGAAGAACAGGCTCCGAACGGCCCCCCTCAGCCACCCGCCCCACTAAGCTTCGCTCCGAGCTCATCGCCGGGTCAAGGGAGCGTTTAGTTCCATGATGATGGAGCGTATAACAAGGCTCCATACAGCAGTCAGCTGATGGCTGTCATCACTGTTGGCTTGTGTGTGTACCTGACTGTCCTCTCTTCCCTTAATTACCCATCCTCACTCTCACAGCGAGGTCCCCTCACAAATTACACCATATTGTTGGAGGAAGATTGGCCTGTCATCACGGAGAAGGGGAGCATTTCAGCATTGCCATAATGGCCCCGATGCCCGGCAGTGGCTGTACGTAGCAACCCTCAAAACCATCACCCCCCCAAATGCCCTGCCTCGCCGGCCATTACCGCTGGTGCCAGGTGACTCTGTGACCCAGACAGCTTTCTGCTATGTCAGCAATTCAAATGCACGGCGCCACAGTGTGGGGCTCGCTCCTATTCTCAGACAATGGGCAGATTCGAGCTCCCCTAAAGATGAGTTAGGGCCTCTGATAATACAACTCCTCCACTTTCGCTTTTTTTCCCACTGCTCCTGTGGAGCTCAAAGCAAATGAGATCCAAAATAATATGTGGGCCAGTTGTCTTGCTTGAACCGGTATCTGTCATTATAAACACAAATGGATGGAAATGACTTTGTTTGGAAAAGGAATGCCTCTAAAAGATGGTTTAGTTTACAACCATTAACACTGGTGTAAGATGTGTTAGGGAAGCTCCTTTAAAACTAAGATTCAAGCTTATCCTACTCAATCTATAATCAAGCTATATTTGAAAAAAGTAAGTTTGTTAGCAACAAAGAACTTCAAACAAACAAAAAGTTACCTACACTGAAGTAACTGAAAATGGTACTTTTTTTATTTCTTTTTTTTATACGTCCAATAATTATAATTCTGTTCCATAATGAATTATTTAATCATAGCCATAATCTGGCACAAAAGTCAATAGTGGTTTAAAATGATGAAGAATCTAAAAAAGGCTCACAACTTACTCAGGCAGCAAACAGTTATTCTATATAATACAACACCCTCATTGAGAAGAAAAACAAGTACAAAGATGCTGAATAATTGTGTACATTGCTTATATGATTCACCCAGTGAGTTGATTCACTAGAATGAGTCGACTTCTTAATATGAGAGAGGACCGGTTGGGATCAACTGAATAAAGTCATTGGGAAAAGTAGGTTGTTTGTGGGACTGTTTCGTAAACTGTCACCATACTGAGAAATGTCGGCAAAGGGATAGTTGACCCAAAAAAGAAAATTCTGTCATTAATTACTCACCCTCATGTCGTTCAAAACCTGTAAGTCCTTGGTCTATCTTTAATAAATGTAGGAGAGTACTATGACGCATGTGTGCACTTTCCCCAGAATGTTGACATCGCTGATTATGTTGATTACATTCAGGGGAAAGTGCACATATGGAAACTTGTGGAGAATAATTGTTGAAAAAAATTACATTGCTTTCTTTGCTCATAAAAAGTCTCATAGCTTTACAAAACTGAAGTTGAGCCACTGATGTCACATGGACTGTTTTACCGATGTCCTTTTTCTGGTCCTGGGATAAGTTCAGCTGTGTTGTTGTCTATGCAGGATCAGAGAGCGCTCCGATTTCATTAAAAAGTATCCTGATTTGTTTTCCAAAGATGAACGGAGGTCTTACAGGTTTGGAAAGACATGAGAGTGAGCAATTAATAAGAGAACTTTGGGATGAACTAACCATTTAAGTTAGTAACTTCAGAGTTTACTCTAACCCGGATCAATCTAAAGATCAATGTGAATTACTCAAAAGGTAAATTAATGTTTTTGTGACTTATGGTGACATATATTGTTGGACATCGCAGGCAGGGATGTTTAAAGACTAAGGACATTTGCCGTAAATCATAAGTGATATTACAGTAGACACAGTTAGAACAGACTCTAAGAGACTTTCTTAGAGAAAGTTTTACACAAGCTTCATTCATGACATGAGTGTCGTTTTCATGGGCAGATGTTATTCATTTCTTTTATTCAGCTGCTTGGTCTTGGTCTGTGTCATCAGTAAATCTTAGCTAGACTCTTCTAGTAGCTGGGTGAAGGGCTGTCTTTTTTCTGTCATGTTCATCCACTGCATGTATTGGAATGAAAATCAAATGTGATTTTATTGCATAGACACCATGACCATTCATCATAATAAAATTTTATATTGTCGTCAGTCAGTCATGGAGGTCTTAGTGAATGGCTTGTAATTCTTGCACTTTTAAGATGCAGTTTAAACTGTCTCATATGTTTTTATTATATGCTGGGAAGGTTTCTAATTACGCTAATTACTGCTCATTGACTTAATTGATGGGGTCTTTTCCTCTACCATAACCATTTTTTTTTGTTTGTTTTTGGATGTGCAAGTTAAATTTGAAGATTACAGAAACTAAAATAATCACCAATTTTAATGACTCTAGCATATGCATAATATAGTTAACTGATGACAAGTCAAGATAACAAGCAACAATCAGTCATAAAACTGAGAATACCTTTCATCTTTTAGCATGTTACCCAACACCCCAGTTGGCAAATTGTCATTTGGTTAAAAAGCCATAGGCTACTACACTCAAAAAAATGAATTTTTAGTTTTGTTCACTTTACCTGAACAATTCATGTTGAATTAATGCCATTTTGGCTATTTTTCATTTCAACATTATTGTGTCATGTTAAACTGACTTAAAACTGTCTCTCGTTGGTTTAACATAAAGTTTTCATTTTGAAAGAACATGTTTCAATCAAGTCCCTCAAAATAAGTTTTACACTTCCCATCATGCTTTGCACAGGACTGGATATGGGGAGAGAAAATGTTGAAATAAAGTGTTATTTTATGCAGTTTTTAATAAAATGTGATAATAAGGAGACTTTTTCATGTATAATGCTCTATTATGTGGGCATTTTAAAAGACTTTATATTGGTGTATTTTGTGCGAGTTACCATTGTGGTGAAGTGTGGAGCTTGTGGTTGGGTTGAGGACCTGGTTGAAAGAACGTCTAAAATACTAAATAAAAAAAAGCAACTTTAATGAGAGTGCTAGTGTATGATGTACACATAGTAACATCCTTAAACTGCAAACAATTAACATCATGTGTAAAGAAAAGTTATATCTTACTTGCTAATGTTTTTATAACACTTTGGCTAAACTTGCGTGGACAGTGGTTCTACATGATGTAAACATATTATCTCTACTCAGATATTTCATGTAGGATGAACTAAAGCAAACTGAGTAAACTCAACTAAAGGTAGACAAGTCCTTATAACTTGATTTATTCATGTCCAAATAACATTGTACAAACATGTGGAACCACTGTCCATGAAAGAATCATGTTCAGCCAAAGAGTCATTTGTTTGAGTGTACTAAGAGTTTCTACTTCTGCGTTCTGTTATTTTCTATTCATTAGTAATAATTTGGGAAGAGATAATAAGCATAATATATTATATTGAAACCATGTTGAAACTGAATCATTGCACAACTCATTTTTCCACTGGCCCATAGCATAAAGAGATTGAAAGGTGTTGTTGCAATGAATTGAGATAGCCTTCCATCACATGAGGCGTATCTAGCAAATGGCAGTTGTGTATAAAAAACAAACACGTTGTAAATGATAATTGTATGGCCTCGAGGTCCGTGAGCCAAACATTACGCCGATTTCCTCACTATTACCAGACAGTCTGCCAAATGAGTTATTTCTAATTACTCACACATGCCTAGCAAATGTGGAAATATACTGCGGCCTTGGCTGACACTGGAGACAGTACTTATCAATTTACCACAGAACAAAGCATGCATATTTCCATTGCGTTCTTTAACTTGGTTGTAAAGAAAATGTAACACCCAAATAGTATGTGGATGACCGTGACTGTAACCTCCCAACATTTCTCTATATGGAGTATATTCATAAGCACAATTGCTACGTCAAGCAACCAGCTGAAGGTTGGAAAATATTTTTTGAGTTTCATGGGATCCTCTATATAGTACTTATGACCAAATGAAAATAACAAAATTTTTAGTGTCAACATTACCTCAGCCCTGGCATTAAAAACAATGGCTAAAATGGTGTGGCTACGTGCTAGTCATTGAAATAGTGGCTCCTCTACAGTACTAAGGCAGTACTAAATTACAAAATATTTTCAAAACAAAAGACTCCAGCAAGCATTTAGTTAAACAGATCAGTGGATAAGTACAAGGTCTGTTCTATGTAAACTGTCTTAAGAATAGGGTTCAACTCTATCAATAAATAAATAATAAACGAATCACATTTGGTATTTGTTAAAAAGGGAAACGTAACAACAGAGGCTAAACAACTCATCCAACATTGTGGCCACATCCTTGAGCGAATGCATATTTCAGAGTGCTTTCACACTTGAATCATTTCAGAGGTCTGAGAGCTGTTCACATGAATCTTGATAAATGTGGGAAAAATGTAAAAGAATATCTTCCCCAGAAATGAAAATTGGTTGAAAATGTACTCACGCAAGATGTAGATGAATTTGGGGAAATTTAGCATTGCATCATTTGTCCACAAATGGATTCTTTACTGTGAATGGGTGCCGTCAGAATGAGTCCAAACAGCTGAAATAGCATGAAATAACAATGATAAAAACATTACAATAATCCGCAAGTTATCCACCCAGCTCCATTCCTCCAATTAATGTCTTGTGAAGATGATTGTAATAAACAAATTAGTTTTAACTCTCATTCAGATGGCACCCATTTACTGCATAGTGATGTAATGCTAAATTTCTCCAAATCTAATCTGATGAAAAACAAATTTTTCTACGTCTTGGATGGTCTGGACAAAAGGTGAATGCATTTTTAGCACATTTTCATTTTTTGGGTAAACCGTTTCTTCAAGGGTTCTGAGTTTGGTTCTTTTAAGCAGTACTAACAGCATTTCTGCATGTTTTTAAATCTCCTTTCAACTGTGAATTCAACAAAATTCAGTAAACACAGGGTTAATTCAGGGAAATTGAGACACCATTGAGATGAGAAGGAAAAATGGCCTAATTACCCTGAATGAACCTATTCAAGAGCCCATTTGTTACTTTGTTGACAGTTTATCATCATATGCAGCGTATCAACCTTCATTTTCCATGAAATGTGTGAATAATCAGTTTAAGAAAAAGTGACCTTTATGTACAGGCCATGTGATTTAGACTACATCACATGGTATGTGAAAATTACACATCAGTTCAGTTGAAGAAACAGAAGGTTGTTCAAAAAACATTAGCACAATCTGGCCCTTAGGATATATGTACACACTTGCTGTATTTCATGCAACAGTCAGCCAGTTGCAGTGTTAATTAAAGAAGAATAAGCCTAATAATGCTGTTGAAACAAATCAAAGCATTTTGTTTTCAGTTTCAGTTATGCCATCCATGGACCGTGAACTCCACATGTGTAGAATTTGTGAAATGTTTACCGTGAAGGACCGTTGCAGTCCCTAAATAGATTCAAAAATGTATAACTGCTCCTTTGAGCCAAATTAATCCATATAAATATATCAATTTCAATATGGGACCACAGTCAAATAGTCGTTTTGGTGGTTTTCCCCCCATATAATTTAAATTGCTGCAAGCTGCAGCATTTGGAAAATGTTCGAGCCCACAATGCAGTTTTCTGTGCATAAATCACACCATAATACTGCCTTTAAATAGTTACAGACAGATAATTTATTCTTGGCACACACTGGACTCCATACCTATGCCAGTGCGAGTGTGTCACGGTTAGTTGCCAGCAGTCATTATTTGCTGACAGCTCACGAGTCACTTTACTCTTTATTGTTCCTTTTAAAACACTAGTTTAACACCGCTCTCACGGTACGGTGATTATTCTCAAGCAAACACGGCAGGTGAAGATAGGATACTGTTAAATGTGGTTGGCTGTGACAAAGTTTTCTTTAACTCTGAAATGTACTAACCAACCGTCGTGTTTCCACAGGACTGTGTGATGGTTTTTCAGACCAGATGCAGATAGGACAGAATCCAAACGAATTGCTCTGTTTCATTTAATTCGTTTTTAGTAACTATAAACATGCTACACCTAATTCGACAGGTTTCCACTAATTGTGGCTATTTGTTTAAATTTTACCCTGTGTGATTTACGCAATGCACAGGCTGGCTCGGAGTATTCTGATAATTACTCTAACAAAACAAAAATCAAAATCCAACTGCGATCTCCTGCCTGCGATTCACCAGAAATGGCCTTATCCAAACTGAGCTGGCACTCGTTTTCTCCACGGTTTAAATGAAAGCACGCATGGTTTAGATTAAAGCATTGTGCCCCAGCTATTCACTAAGAGCCGAACGCTAATGAAAACCAACTCTGCTCTTTTATAATTCATTTGTACCATTAGCATATTAGCTTCAGCATAATGACAGGATGTCATTAAAGGATTTGGTCTATGACTAATGACAATATTTGTGCTCTGAAGTAGGTCAAACAAAGTAGCCAATTACTGTTCTTCCCATTACAATGATGAAAGCTAGAGATTAGCTACGCTTAGTTTTGGATAGATTGTTTACTAATAAACGTAAGGGGTTTTCGAGTCCCTCTTCCAAACAGGTTTAGCTAATTTAATGGTTTTTAAATCCATTTAATGATGATATTGTGACTTTGAAAAGGTACAGAACTCAATTTTTCCACTTTAAAAAATAGTTTGTAATTGTATGCACATAATTCTTTCTTTCAGAGTATTCACCAGGCCATTATATATACACAATAAAATATATGTAATAAAAAAATGTAACATAAGAAAATGTAACATTAAGTATTTCTCAACTTTTTATATTGTTTTTGGATACAGTTTTTCTTTATATCAGTTTCATCCTGTGACTCTCCAATCAGTCAATGCTTTGATCTGCCATATAAATGTTTAGCTTTTGTCCAAATGAAAAAGCCTTTTCTCTCTCTCTCTCTCTCTCTCTCTCTCTCCAGGTTTCAGTATGAATATCTCATCATCAGTTGGAGTGCTTCACTTTTCAGCAAATTCTACCACCCGTTTTTGCAATGCATGTAGATATACATGTCCTCTGGGTGGCAGTATGTTTAGAAAGTGGAGTCTCCAGAGCCTCCGAGGGAAAACTGACACACATGGATCCAATATAGGCAAACCTTCATACAGTTGAAGTAGACGACATGGAGCCATCCTTCGTTCAGAGGAGGAAGTTAGTGGTGTTCATGTCTGCTACTGTTTTTCATTTGCAGTCACAAAACTTTGGAACTATTTCCAAACAACTTCCCCTTTCACAAACGCAAAGGTGTACCTCCAGCCAATGTGATTTGTAAAGATGTTCAGATTGTAACTGATGTCTGATTTTTTAAAGCTATTACTCTTCATTTTGCCCTGTAGAATCAGAGACATTACTTGTTAGTCTGTCTTCCTTAAGTCAACGAACATGTTCGGCTTGTTAGCAGATTTTTACTTAACCTAAAACATTTAGCACACTACAAAAATTACACATTTTTCTTAATATTTTTTATTTTTTTATTTTTTCCTTGTTTTACTAAAAAAGATACATTTTAGACACAATTTTGTTTTCAATGTGCAATTAAAAAAATATACAAATTATACCAAACAATTAATTAAAGTTATACAGAATAATGTAACTTCATTGCAGCTATAAATTCATTAACACACATTTGCTGATAACGGTAACATAAAGTGATTTGGTTAGAATTTCTAATACATTTATTTTGATAATACAACTGATTTTACAATCATTTTTGAGAAGGCTTGGTATGAGAATTATAGCTTAAAATACAACTTTAGCTACAAATTGTGCCATTAAAATTAGACCTGACCAATAGGTAAAATAAAATCTTACTAATGACGATATTAGTCAGAAAAGAATCAGAAAACATCTGTTGTAGTTTGCTACAAGATGAAAACACCATCAGCAGTAAATCAGTTAACGTGTTTCAATGCACCGTCATCCACTAGTCTGAAAATTAGGGGGTTCTAAGTCATGAATGCTGAGTAATCAAACCCAGTCAAATCTGGCATGAACTAAGTCCTTTAGAATAGAGAGCATGAACAAGTAAATATCATTTTCTGCCACTTAGCACTTAATGTACCTAAAGTATATTTGGCTTTGACAATTCAATACAACCTGTGGTTTCACAGATTTACAGTGACACGTCAAAATAGTCATCCACATTAATTGGCGAGATGCTGAACAGAGGCAGACTTGGGTGACACATTGACTCCTAAAGTGAGGCGAGCAATTTTGCTAGAGTTACATCCATGATGGAATGTAGGTAACATGCTTGTCTGAGTCCAATGCCACAGACTGCTCTTTGACCAACTAAAACAAATAGTGTTCAACTGCTAATGTGCAGCCAGAACAAATAAATCAATCAGCTTGTTTTCACTGTGCTTAGTCCACAGATTTAGTAAAAATTAAAAATCGACTTTGCATATATTTGGTGCCGGCCAAGCTTAAAATGAGGGTTTACAGAATATAAAAAGGAATACCATCACTCGAAGTAATTTGAATAAATCTCTGACACCTACAGCAACAAAAGGTGTATCATTGCCACGCTGCAGTTGATTCTGCTTTATTTAAACATCTGCAATGACAGTAAAAACAATCAGTGTTGTGTGCCGTATAAATGTGTGGTTTAGGCATGTGCTGTAGCGCTCCATATGCGACAGTGAACGCAGGCAGAGTTTCACACAGAACTCGTGTTTCTCTGTTAGCCGCAGTGACTGAGCAGCACACAGTTCTGGAACATTCCTGGAGAGACTCAAAGAAGAACATACACAGTGGGAGTTTGGACGCAGCCCAAGAAAAATAAATCCAGGTTTACATTTTATGAGTAAATGAGATCATATCTAGTCGGCCCTTGAAAGTTATGAGAGAAAAATGCATGTCTGTGCTGCTGTTAAATCAAGATATTTCATTTAGATTTGATAAGTCATCATGTCTGCACAAGGCATATGGTTTGTGTGGGAGTTTGGGGTATAGAAATATGCCTTCAGTGATGTTGCTGACATCTGTGGTTAAGGGTTTCATGTAGTCGTGTTGATTAATAAATCAGCTAGTTCTTAGCAGTAAATTTGTTGCGTTAGGCACTTCTGAAGAGCTCTGTCTAAACACACACAAAGCATTTTCTCGAAGCATATTTAACTTTTGTGTAAATACTGAGTGTTTGTGTATTTTCAGCGAATGCTCTTCATTTATTGCAGAGGGGTCAAGAAAATACGTTTGCATTGATGGTTGTAAACCCAGTAGCTGTGACGACTGCCCACAAACTGTTCAATACGGGTTTATGTGACAGTGAGTACATAAACATTTGGAACTTGGATTTACAGTGAGTCAAGTGTCTACACTTAAAGGTCAGCAATGTGTCTCACATGTTCTTTGGTGTTTGACATTTGATTAAATGAAATTGCAGTAGGCATGATTAGCGGTTGTCTTAATCAGGCACATTCATGTTTTATTGATCATGAGATGCTGTCGATTATTCTAGTTTTTGTTTACTACGTCTCGTCTATGATCTTTACACAACCACTCTAGTGCTTCTCTCTCCCGAAATGTTTCTATATACAAACCCTGATTACCTTGGCAACAAGAGAAGGTGCTTGATCAAGCACGAGGTCCACATAACTGGCCCCAATAAATACTTTGTAGCACTTAATTTAGTTCCATGCCGTGGGCCATTAGCTCCTACAGTCCGTCACTCAGCAACTGTGCGGCTGATGGAGACAAAAGGCACAGCAGTGTCAATTTAATTAAATCCAGCTTGGCTGGGTGTGGCTGTTCATCAGCCACATGTAGCACATTTCTGACAGGACCAGAAATTACTATCGATGCCCTTTTACACAAAATGTTATTTTAAGTTATATGTGTTCCTGAGTTTATTCTGTTATTAAGATAAATTAGTGGACTGCCAGAGCTTAAGAACACAATGCAAATCTTGGGAACCCTAGTATTAAATAAAAGTAAATAGACAATAATTGTCATTGTTTAAAATATATTTATTTATAGACATTTTATTGAATTGGAAAATAATTTACACTGTTTGACCACAGAGGAATTTTGAGGGTCATTATATTAAGAAACATTATGCTTCACTCATTCTTTTTAAAATTAAAAATAATAAAATCAAATGTAATACAATGATCTGTAGAATTAGCAGAGTATGAATGACCTGCAATATTAAAAAGTGCATAACATTACTCTGGGATTTCTGGGTAAAGAAAATCAGTTGCAAAGATAAAGTAAACTTGAACCAGAATCAGCATATTTGTGTAAAGAGATTATTTTGCTCACTTCAGAAAGGTGATAACACACACAACAAAAATATTATTCTGATAAACAGATTTAGTGTAATAACGCTAAGGATTTATTGTTTAAGATAACTGATAACCCTCATGACCTTATAATAATAATCCTCATAACCATAAAAATGCTGCAGCAACTCATTTAAACTCGGCAAGACAGTACCCCGCAAAAAAATGACAAAGGCTAAAGAAAAGGCTGTTTAAAATAAATTTATTTCAAACTAAGTATTAGTTCAAATCTATTAACATATTTACTGACATATGGCTTGAGACTTACTGATATAAAATGTATAATTCAACTTTATTTGGAGTACCACTCGTGCACAATGCACACTTTTTAATGTTAAGTAAAAATGTGATTTACTTTCATCAATGAGGATTTTATGTTTTTATGAAAAATATTGTTTTTTAAATGCAAGATATTTCAAGTGTACCTGAAGTCCTTGTAATAGTTCTGCTTTAACACAATCAAATATAATTAAGAATGTCTTTAGTTTGACTTCAGCACTACGTCCGTAGTGTAACAACTCATTTTAGAGTTGTTACAATTTAGCAGACATTAAGTATACCAGTTCAGTATACTAAATATACAATTGCAGGGTATTTTTTTAATTATGCTTTAATACCTTTCAACTTAAAAGTCATATCCCATAAACTTGACTAGTTCAGTGTGATGTTTTGCAGCATGTTTCTTTACATGTGCCCTGAATATTTGGGATGGAAATTATCTCTAAACAAATAATCCATTGTTTAAAAAAAAAAAAAAAGACATGACAGACATTTGATTGTTGATTTACACAGTATCCTCTCAGGTTCCTCTTAGTTGCACTTATGTTTTCCTTCTATACTATTTCCTGTGGTTTGAACAGCATAAGTCTGCTTCATAAAGTTACCAAACGTGTTCTCTCTAGTCATTGTTTATGAGGGGAGCATATATTAATTTGTCACAAAACAAATCTTCATTCATTTAGAACAACAAATAGACATCATAACACGGTCCACAAGACTATGTAATGTAGATAATGCTATAATTTGTATTCATTAACCAGGCAGGTTTAATCGTTCTCTGTTTTAATCACTTGAGTATTATGGCTGTGAAACAAGCATCAAAGCGCAGTATGGGGCCCCACAGGTTTCGGCTGTATTAAAATCACAATCTGTCTAATTACAGGTATGCACAGTCACAGCGGTGAGAAAGGGAGAATGTTTCCTACAAAGATGCCTTGAAGGCTTTGTTTAATACACTGACTGGAATAAATTCCGCATGCGAGGAACTCAGGTGCCACATTTCCTGAGCTGAGAACCTTTTGAAACAGCCTTCCAGGTGAGAGTGAGACCGTGACTCAAGTTGTCTGCACTCGAGCCGTGAGTAAACATCATCTCGCTCTTGATCCTGCAAAAAAGCCTAATAATGAGGCCAAGCACTTGGCATTAAGATCACAGAGTGCTCGTCTGCCCTCAGTCTCATGCCGCACAGTCAGACGCTGTTTGCTGCTGCACAGATTTTTGACTCAGTTCCGTGGGAGATGAGAGCGTCTGCACGGGTGCTGTTAGTCACCGTGGGACAGCAATCACTTTTACAAAGGGGCTTTCTGAACAAACATGATGCTGTGCGGCCTATCACGCAGCAATTTTTGGAATGTGAATCAACTCCAATTCTGGGTCTCAGAGGCTTTTTAGTGTGATTTATTGGCTGCAGTTGTTTGCCCTGCCACCGAAGCATTAACAATTTTTAGTTAAATGCAAAATATAATCAATAAATATGTACAGTAAATGCAAAAAAATATATAATTTCCACTTTTAAAATGTTGAAACTGATCATGAACTAGTTTGTGGTTCATCACACACTAAGCCTCAGGTTTTGTTCCTGTTTTGTTATTGTTTAGACTAATTAGCAAATTTTACATCCAAGTTTACTCCATAAACAGAAGTCCACCTTCAACAGCATGTGCTTTAAAAATAGTAACTTTTAGTGACCTCTGAGATTAGTTTATAGTTTTCACATACACGTTATAAGCTACACGGATACGATGGAAATGACTTGAAGAGCTCTTGTGCATCTTGCGGCGGAGCGCCGTGTAACCCCGTGACTCAGGGTTGTGTTTTTATTTGATGCTTGGGAAAAGAGCACCACTTGGGTGGCTGGAGCCTTGGCAGAATCCTGAAGTCTAACTAACCTTTAATCCTTAATCCTCAACCCAAACCTGACCCTACTGCATTTATTCGCGTCTAGTTGTCGGATGTCTGTCTCAAACATCATTAAAACCAAAACGTCAGGATTTTCGTGTTGAATAAAAATGCTAGAGGCTTTACGTTATTCTTATTTATTTTATTTTTTTATCATGTCACTACTAAATCATTGTTAATTTATTAAATATTCGATAGGCTACTGGTCCTAATGTGTTTCCATAAACTTTAAATACGAAACAGGGATAGTCTGCAATAGCCTAACTCTGGAACTGAGTCCAAATGCCGATTCAGTCATCTACACGCGCATAATTTATTAATCTTTGACAATATACTGTAGGTCAGATAACTGCGAATGATTATCTGTTTTCAATTGGTCTGTACTTTCGACTTTATGTTGACAGGTAAGGAGTGTCTTTATCACGACAGATATTACATAATATCAGTGTTCGGCATGAATTGCTGATAATAGCCTACCAAATAATTTTAATCGGGGGATCTATGTAGGCAGCGTTGCATAGAGATTATTTTAATGAAGGATTAACTGCCTAAGCATAAGCAAAGCAAAAATAATTAATAACATGCACGTATAAAATTGAAATAGGCTACCTATACACACACACATATATATATGCACACTAAAAAAACAATACATCAGAATTCCTTGCACAAAGTTCAGCCCTAAACTCAGTTTATTGCTGAACTTTGATCTTTACAGGTAAGACAGTTATCATCAGCTCCATGTAAAACACCCTTCATATTTCATCGTGATTGTCACTGTATGAGGAACCACAATGATCAGGTGAGTTTTGATGAGCTTCATTGTTACATATGGATATTTTATTTTTTTATTTTATTTTTTCTCTAAGCTAAAAGCATGAGCTTCAACACCCTATGTTTTGCTTCCCACATTAAAGGTTTTCTGTTCTAGTCTGCCTATCAGTGCTGCTGTTCAGCACTTCAGCCAAGCCATACAGGCCCAGGGTATGTTTTACTTTTAATATGGACACTCTTCATTTACAGCTAAATATTTTGACTGTCTTAAGTTACCAGAGAAAAAAATAAACAATGGCTATAATCGCTTTTAATTACAACTGTTTTTACAAGGTCTGCCCTGACCCTTCTTGCCATTTTGAACAAGATGAAAAGGATGTAAATAATTTAACATTCATTTTAATGAACTTTCTAATATATAAATCTGTGATTTCTGAGAAGGCTGTACCCCTTCATCTTTTAATTAAATTATAAAAAAAATTTTTTTATATATATAATCTATATGCTAATGTTTGACATGTTACTTTTAAATATAAAAATATTATACATTTAATAATGTTACTTTTACATTTGTCCTACAGGAAAAAGTGTTGGGCAAAGCAGTTCAGGACACTATAGAGTAAGTCTTGCCTTCTGCACACTTTGAAGGATCTAAATAGGTCTGTATATAATAAATCTGTAAGAATATTTACAAATCATTGAAATGAGATATTATCCATTGTAGTTTCGATCACCCCAGTGGGAAGATGATCCTGGGAATGAAGGAGGTGGAGCCACCACAGGACATGGACATTACAGATTCTGACATCGATCCCAACATGTTGATCTGGAAAGCTGTAAAAAAAGAAATACAGCAGAAATATGACAGACCTGAAGAGGATAAAGATGCTCTCTACCACTCCTTTGACATAAAACATCCAGCTGATGGAAAACAGCCTGAAAACTATTTCCAGCCACTGGGACACAATCAGGTACGGATGCATGACAAACCAGAAGAAGATAGGGATGATCTATACCATGGCATGTTTGATGTAGCTGAAGAGCCAATGAGAGAAGAGAAGGATGTAATTGGAGGTGATGTCAGGCCAATCTACTCAAGCCCTGAAGAGGACAAAGATGACCTGTACCACGCAGATGTTAAAGGACATCAGTCTGACCAGCAGGCTCTGCCTATGAACATATTGCCCATTCGCCCAAAAAGGGTGCACACAGAGCCAGAGGTAGACCTGGATGCCCTTTATCATAAGCAATGATAAGATAAGTCATGTCTAAAGAATTGTAATACTGAATGTTTATTCATTATAGTTTTAATCAAATGCTCTCTTAAATTAAATGTGTTTTAACATGATTTCTTTTTAATATAGCTAATATTGAACATAAGAATAAAACAGTTTGTCTGTTTAACATGTCTCAAACTCATCAATACTGAGAAGACTGTGACCATAATTAATAAGGCGTATTGATCACTTTTTTCATTGAAGCACATTTAATGAAAAGTAAATGAAATACATTTTAATAAAATTATTTAAAAGTAGAAAAAGTATTTAATAAGGCAAGGATTAAGAAAAATACAGTTTTTCCACGGTCCTAACAACAGATCATTCACAGAGCTCAATTAAGCAGCTGTTTATTCACAGAACAATGCACAACAAAATGAAAAGTGCAGGTGTGGACTGCGATTCATATGCTGGACATGAAAAGATCAATTTGACCAGTTATATTTAAAGTTTAAGATTAAATATTTAAAGGTTAAACAGAACTGACTTTCATTTCACAAAACTTTCAGTGAAAAAAAGAAAAGAAAAATGTATTTTTCAAATAGTATTTTATTGTATGATTTTCTCTAATCTATTTATTAAAGAAATTGCCTTACTGCTTATTTTACAACATCACATTACAGAAAACATGAAGAGAAAATAATTTGAGCTTTTTGAACAATTACAAAATCTAAAATGATGCCATTAAATAAATAACATATATATAAACGTTTTCTGTATGTGCTGTACCAAACATCCTTATTTTAGCACTGTTCACCAGGCGGAATGACACCTTTCTTGATTATGAGATTTCCATACAGTGCAGTCTCCCTGTAAGACAGATACAGATCATCCATAATTATTATTTTTCTTAAACATAAATATACAATCATGTAATTGTTAAGCAGACCTATCATAGATCATAAATAGAAATGCTCACCCAGTTGCCACAACAGCAAATGACTTCTTGGCACGCTCATAAAATGCAAACCGTTCAACAAATCTGAAGTTACCCTGAAAGAAAAAAAAAGCATACTAAATTGTAAGACTGTTTGCTAATGTATAATATATATATATATATATATATATATATATATATATATATATATATATATATATATATATATATATATATATATATATGAAATTTGAAGTAAAATATTATATTATTCAGATAATATTTTATGTGCTGGACAAATTATTTATATTCCCTTTGAAAATATAATTTAAGCAGTGATGAATAGACCTCATCGTATGAGTTATAACCCTTTATGTATATAATAGCTTACATCTGATCCTGCTTGTTTCAGGAGGTCAGAGTACTGGTCCCATACCGGCACTTTCAGACCCTTAAATTTGTCACTGTGCACAAGATCCATGACAGCTGCCTAACAAATCAGACCTTATTTAGTGTCAGACACAATCTACAATTATGATAAATTACATACATTAAG